>NC_025995.2:4808809-5059103 GCF_000442705.2 Elaeis guineensis
ACTCTGAAATTATAATCAATAGATATGATAGATAAATCAGAGTTTAAGGTTATAATCATTAAGGATGTGATAGAATGATATTAGAGTTTAGATTATAATCACTAGAGAATATGACTTAAGTGAGATTTGAGCTTAAGATTATAATTATTCGAAATTATAACTTTAGTGATATTTTAAACTTAAGTTATGAACATAAGAAACATGATAGATATAAAAAAAATAAATTCAAATATTTAAATTTCGAATCAATAGATACTATGATGAAATTTATACACAAGTGGTAGATGATGTCTATAATAAATTGACTAGTTATATCTTAGATTTCAATTTATAGGGTTGACCTAAGTATGAGAAGTGTTGATCTGGAATGAGAGGGAGATATTATGTGTTGTGTTGAGTATACTCGATGATTTTTGAAATGCGAAACTTATATAGGTGAAGGTCATGGTAATTTTTCTGATTTCAATGTTAATTTTTTTTGAGCATTATAAAAGTTTTGGACTTATTAGAAGGAAGTTAGTTAGGATGTGGTCTAAGAAGAAATTACATCATATAAGAGAAAAATATTTTTGAGCATTGAACCTATAAGAGGTCATATATGAAACTCAATCTTAGATGAAAAATATACTTAAATTTTATTATGAGAATATGAGATACATGTCTTAGTAAAATCATTGGTTATTCAAAATATCATATTTGGATGATTTTTTGATCTTTCAAGTTGCATTGAATTTCAAGTCAAAAATTTACTTTCTAAGTGGATCTAAGGTATTTGATATTGTTGTTAAATTGAATAAAAAATTTATTTTGTTAGATTATGATATACATATTATGAATAAATCTTTAATAATTTATATTTTCATCTTTGGATTAGATTCCTTACTTTTTTTTCTAATTATTGAAGATAGTGGACTGTAATTCAAATCAAAGTTCAGATTTTTGAGCTGATCTAAGGTATTTTGTTATTGTTTAAATTTTGAATGACTTTAGATAAAGGATAAACTTTTGTATGAATTTATCTATTGATGCTAAGAATTGTGATGAAGAGAGCTTTACAAGAAATAACCAAGTTGATTCTACTTACAAAAATATTGACATGAGTTTTTCTAGTTTATTCAAGTTGGAGTTAATTCTTTTGCAAAGAAAGATTGGTTAGAAGTTGTCTAAATGATTATAAGGTAAATCGAAGATTAACTCAAATTAATTCTAGACATATCAGTCTGGAGGAGTGGTAAAGCTTATGTAATGATTTCAAACATAGAAAGTAGATGAAATTTAATTTTGATGTGCTCTACCTAAGGACAATAAAAAATAAAGAAACTTAAAGTTTTACTCTAAATTTTATATGAAATTTGAAAGTTGATCTATCTTTGATTGATCTAACATATAAGAATATTCTTATCTTTTGATAAACCTATATAATTTGATAAAGTAGATCAAAGTATGCAGCAAAAGCGTGAAGGTTTAAATGGATTAGAAATATTAATTGTTTAAATCAAAAGATATTATGGAATAAATTAGTTACAAATAAAGAAAAATTTTTATTGATATTAAAAGGATGCTACAGATTTTGACCTAATCTGATCATAGCTGAAAATTTTTACCAGTAGTTATTTCATTGCAGATAATGCCAAGAAGATCCCTAGATATCTCAAGTTTATTGTTGATTGCTTGATAATTCTTATTAATTCAAACCTAGAATATCTTAATAATATCTCATTTTTCAAGATTAATATTATTACTCGAACTGACGTAGAAGTTTGAGGTTTCTAAGATGGAAGTTCAGTTGTTAAATTTGTTGGAAGGTTAAAAGAAGAAAGAAGCCTGTAATTATGAGGAGTGTTTGATGTTTGGGCTATCTTTGGTTTCTATTAAAGGTAATGACTTAATCAACCAATATAATAGACAAAGAATTAGATATTTTAATACCTGATCAAATTATTGTTGTTTAAAAAAATTTTGAGAAACCAGCATGAAGAGAATAAGTTTGAGATCTCCCATAATTTTGTTATATCAAAATCTTATGAAATAAGTACTATGTAAGACAGACTATTAAAAATTTGAAAATGACATAATCGATGTTCTTTTAAAGTTATTGATCAAGTAAAGTTAATTTCGAGGATGAAATTATTTTAAGGAAGGAGAATGTAATAAGCTAGTCCATTTGGGCCTTGAACCAAACCCAAATTTTTGAAGCCCACTTTTGAAAAAAAAGAGAGAGGAAAAATGAAGAAGACTCCCGCTGGGAGTCTTCTTCCACCCAAAATCATCGAAGGAGAAGTTGAATCTAGGGGATTCGACCTCCCCTCCAACCTATAAATCTCCTCTCCTCTCCTCTAAGGTTGGCCACAACGAGCATCAGATCTCTCCTTTTATTTTTCTCGATTTTTCTCGTTGAAGCCGCAGATACCTTATCGTGTTCATTTCAAATTCTCATCAGAGATCTCATCGATGATGGAGGTAAGCCCCGACCCTCCTTCCTCTCTTCCTTTTCCTCCTTCTCATGGCACGCACACCCCTACCAGCCATCGGGTTCGTCAAAAATCTCATAAAAATAAAAACTCTATTTTTCTCTGTTTTTGAACGAGTCTCTCCCTTCCTTTTCCATCCACCAGCGCCGCCGCCTATGGTGTTGCACTCATGGTCATGACCCCTACCCCTCTAGCTTTCTTCCCCGATGGTTTGGCCCTTAATTATTGGTCGGTAATCGAAAAAATCATAGAAAAAGAGGGTAGTCCCCATTTTTTTCTTTTTTTTCTAATTTCTTGCCTGCTGAAACTCACCGCTGGCCATCTCTGGCTCTACAGCCGTCGATCGTTGCTATCGAACCTCCGATCGTTCGCCACACCTCTCCGGAGCACGAGCCACCAAGCCCTTTTTTCCCCTCATGTCCCTCCTCTGTTCGGCCAAGAAAAGAGAGAAAGAAGAGAAAAGAAAGAAGAAAAGAAGAAGAGAAGAAAAAGAAAAAGAAGAAAAAGAAAAAAGAAAAAGAAAAAGAAAGAGAGAGAAAAAATATTTTTATTCTCTCTATTTTCTCTCTCTCCTCTCTTGCTCCTTCTCTCTTTAGGATCTTTCTACTCTCTCTCTTTCTATCTCTAATTGCATCACGGATCCTATGATAAATTTGAGATGAAAATAAGGTGACCTAGAATTACTTCGAAATTCATACAGTATGTTGGATTCCAGCCCGATCCTTATTCAAAATTTATAGCATCTGATCATAGTTAATCCATATTGAGTCACCTTGATATGATTTCTGATAATCTCGATCATGATTGCCTCATCTGAAGGATATGAAGATTCTCTTTCCACTTTCTCTCTCTACTTTCTTTTTCTAAAATTTTATCTCTCTTCATGATTCTCTCTTTGTAAAAAATCTTATGGATCAATAGAGGGTCCAGATACCTACGTAATCAAGATCGATGGTTGATCCTAGAAGATATCCTAAACTTGTGACTTTAAAATATTTTTATAATTTTTTTATCCTTAATTATATATAATTTTATGTTTAACTCTGATCATGTAGAGATGTAATTATTGTACAAGAAGATAACGAGCAAAATATCTTGATTTCGGATTCGTAGATTGAGGAGCTCATTAATTTCTGTATTTAGATTGATCATCGATAGAGGTAAGAATCCTTATACATGATCATCAATATATATGCTATTTTACCATTGGCCTTGTATCAATGATTTTGCATCGTTGAATTTCTGATCGATGAATTTGCTATGATTAAGACATCGTTATTTGCTTATATGATTTTTAAGCATGACTATGTTATGTCAATATATATGTATCAGTGATTGATAGCATGATTATATAGGTATGATATATTTGTCTTGATCACACTGCAAATTGAAAGTGATTAATCAAGTCAAAGCATTATAATTTCATGAAAATGAAGAAAAAAAGAGATATAGTTTGGACTAGCCTCGTCATGTAGAACAGTCCGTCAAGAACTTATGTCTGGGATAGCTCCCAGGAGCTTATACTTGGGATAGCCTCCACGGGCTTATACGTGGATCAGCCGGTCAGGAGCTCATGCCTGGAATAGTCCGTTAGGAACTTATGCTTGGAACAGCCCCCACGGACTTTCATACATGGGACAGCCGGCCAGGAGCTCATGCCTGGGATAGCCTTGAAAGGCTTATGAGTGAAAATTTGATCGGATGGAGACTGAGGTATAGACTTGGTTAGTCCAAAGCCAGAAAGAAAAATGTTAAAGATCATAATGATTATGAAAGAGAAATAGAAGACAAGATATGAAACTAATACTGAATAAAGTGTTTCACTCGTTAACATATGATAATACATCTCTTTTAATAAGACAGATAATTTAGGATGTTTGCAGTATTCTGAATATTAAACATGAGATTTTATATTTTATTGTTTATCTTATTTTCAGATTATATTATTATACTGGTGTGATATGTGAGATTCTTATTGGGCTATTAAGCTCATACCCCTTCATTTTTTTTTTCTTCTTAGAGTTACAGGATGCTCATAATTGGTTATGGTTTGGATTTGCGAGTGAGCGGATACATAGATAGAATATCTTTAATACCTGATAAGAGATTGAAGGAATTTAAATTGTAATTATGTAAGTTTTATTAATTATTATTGAAATTAGATATTATGGATGTTAAGATTGTAATAAATTATTTTTGGTCTTGCATATTCTTTAGGACATGTCCTAAGGAGTGTGCGGCCATCACGTATCCGAACTGAGTGTTCGGTTCGGTGCATGACATGATTTGCTATTTATATTCCCTCGCTTCTCCGGTTAGCTTTATTGAAAATGTTAATTTGCTTGGTAACTCTCATGATGAGCATCATTGAATCTAAAATGTCCTTAAGACATCTACCAGCTTAAGCTTGCAAGATTTAGCTAAACCCTTCAATCAAAGCTTCCTCTCCAAAGGGCCCCGAGTTTCATTCAGCTATATTTTCCATAAGCAGATAACTTGGTTGTTCTTTTCTGTTGCGGCCAATCGCCTCGTCGCCCGATCGCCGGGAAGCATGCCACCTGCAAAAGGAAGTCCGCACTGACCGGAGGCGGCTCCGGCGGGGACCCTCCGACGGTCAAGTCAGAGAGGTGACTGGGCAACAGTAAAATGCAGACAGAGAGCTCTGAGGGAGAGAGAGAGAAAGAGGAGCGAGCCTGCGTATGTGGGAGAGAAGGGCGGATCGACCCTTTGCACTGTTGCCTTCCCCGGTATATATAGTGGAGCACGGTATATGGCGCCGTCATTAATGGCGAGGACAAGTGAGGAACTGTCAATCACTGTAGACTGTCAGAGCCGCCGTGGAAATGTCATGTCGCCGTGTGGCCGTCTAGTCACCAGGGTTGACCTCGCTCTCGGCGGGACAATGCCCCTGGGAACTGTGCGCATGTCCGTGTCAGAGCTGACAAGGTCTGGCGGCTGTACGGCGATGGGAGGAGACGGCCGACCCTTGGTCGGTGGCCAGCAGAGGGGCGTCGGGTTCCTCCGTCAGTCGGCGAGTTTCATGTGAGTCGGCCTCTGGTCTGGTCGGTCAGGAAGGATACGCCCGACATACCTCCAGGCGGCGATTGGGCCATTGAAAAGCCGTCGGTAGCGTCCGTTAGTCGGTCACCTCCGGCTTTCAGTCGAAGACGGTCGGTCGGGCCGCCAGCCGGTCGAGCCCTCCGATAGTCGGCGGTCGGTCGGTGGTTTCCCCCCAACAGTTGCCCCCTCCACTCCTAAGTCGGGTGATGAGCTGGCGACTAGGAGTGGATTTGTCGTGCCGAGGATCCGACCGTACCGCCGATTGATACGGTGTCCGACGCCCTGTACATATCGAGAGGTTCACTGGCGCCCGACATCCAGTCGGCGCCAGGCGTCTCGTCCCATCAGCCTCAGGTGTCGGTCGGCGCCGGACGTCCGCCGTGCCGGATGTCCGCTGGTGTCAACGAAAAACCGGTGCCAGGTGTCATGTCCCATCGGGAAGTGGAACCGTCGAGTCCCATCGGGAAGTGGAACCGTCGTGTCCCATCGGGAAGTGGAAACCGTCGTGTCCCATCGCGACACGTGGCGCGTGGCCATCAGTTCGCATTCGTGGAGCGGATGAGGCGACGTGGCGCAATCTGAAGGGGGGTGCGTCGAACCGTCGGACCGTTTGACGGCCCTGATGACGCCACGCGGCAAATCCGGGGAGTCTTTGCTGTGCGTGCCTTCATCTCGACCGTTGGGGAGCACTATATATACAAAGTTACCCCCACATGGTTTTTTACCCCTCTCATTTTTACAGTCGAGACTCTGCCGCTTGAGCCTCCGCTCCAGGTACTTCTCGCTCTGTCTCCCCTTTGCGACTCTTTCCTTCCAAGGGCTAGAGTAGCCTTCCTCTTTCTTTTTCCTTTCTTCCTTGCCATTTCTTTGAGCTCATGGCTAGGACGTCCCCACGAGGTAGTCGGTCGGGAGAGCCGACCGAAGACACTCGGTCGTCCCCGGAGGTGGAGGCTTCTTCACTTCGGGCTGAACGTCGATCGGCTCCTTTTTGTGCAGCTGGTCTTCAACATATCCGAGCTGGAGGCCGGATATCGGAAGTTTGGGGACATGCGCGCGGCCTGGAGAGATAAGGTCGCGGGCCTCGAAGCCGAGAAGGCCGTCCTTCTCGACCAATTTCAACAGTCGGTCGACCGGGAGAACCGACTCGAGGGGGAGGTCTCCCGATTTTCGGAGGAGATCTCCGGACTCAAGGAGGCCAAGGCGTCGCTGGAGTCGGAGCTCAAGTCGGCGAAGGATGACGCGGCCAAGAAGTCCCGGACCATCCGTCGGCTCCGACACGAGCGAGATAGCGTCGGCAAAGAGTTGGAGGGCGAGCGCGAGCAACTTCGGGCGAGTCTCGAGAACCTCGCCAAAGCTGAAGAGGGCCATGCCGCCGCTCAGGCCGACGCAGACGTTGCCAAAGCCGAATCAGAGTCGGCGAAGGTGGCTTTGGGTCGGGCGGTCGAGGTCTTCCGGGACTCAGAGGAGTACCGCGAAGAGCTCCTCGAGAGCGGCTACCTCTCGTACCAAGTCGGGTACGAAGATGCCCGGGAAGCCGTTCGGAGCTTGTACCCCGAACTTGACCTTAGCAACATGATTCTGCCAGGGTCGGAGGCCCCAGCTGCGGAGGAGACGGCCAGACCAGCGTCGGATGGTCTCTCCACCAGGGCGGAAGCCGAAGACGTCGCAGAGCCGGTTGCCGAAGATCAGTCGGCTCCGATGGCTGAAGTCGGAGCAGACCTTCCGACCAACTCGCATCGTCGTCCAATGGAGGACGTCGACTCCGATAATTAGTCGGTTTTATTTTGTCTTCTGTTTTTCTTTGGATTGTAATCGGGCTCCGGCCTTTACCTTGTAGACTTTCCTTTGTTTATGGAAAAAATTTCTTTAAGTCTTGAATGAATTCTTCTTTTGCCTTCTCCCCCTGTTTGCAATGCCAAACATGTCTGCAATGTCGAACGTTAGTCGCTGACTTAGTCAAGTCACCAACTCGCATAAGTCGGTAGGGCTTCAGCAACTTGTTCAGCCCCGAGAGTAAAATGTGTCCCGACTTTAGGTCGGGTTCCGACAGTCGAAGTCGGTGCCCCCATACCCCTGCGTCGGGTTCGATGTCTTCCGGCGTCCGGTGATAAGCCGAATGGCGTTCAGCCGGCCGTTGGTCGGTTGGCAAGTCGTAGATGCGACAAAGGTCGCGTCGTGTGATAGACGGTGGTAAGCCGAACATCCTTCGACCGGCCGTAGCTCGGTCGGAAGTCGCGACAATAGTCGCGTGGGCTTTTTGCCTTTCTTCGGTCGGGGCCCGATCGGCCTGTCGGCCGACGGATTCTGCCCGAAAATTCGACCGTAGAGGGAGCATGAACTCCCGTTCATAAGAGTCCGTCGGCCCTTTGTGGAGGTCCGACAAGTCGTCGAAGGAGGATTGACTCCCGTCGTTGTAGATGCATCGGTCCGTGTAAGGGGCCGATGTGTCGTTGGTGCCAGATCCGCGTCGGGGCTGAGCGCCGACCGGTAGTGGAAGAGTTAGAACTCCAATTTTTCAAACTGAAGATGTATTCCGACAATTGAATTACAGAATTCACTGGCAATACAGCTTCAAGTTGTCGGCGTTCCAAGTCCGGGGAATGGTTTTTCCTTCAAGGGTTTCCAGCCGATAGGCTCTCGGCCCGAAGGTGTCAGCAACCCTGTAGGGTCCTTCCCAGTTGGGAGCCAACTTCCCTTGGTCCAAGGGCTTCGACACCTCCGCCTTCCTCAACACTAGGTCGCCAGGCCTGAAGAGCTTTGGTCTGACCTTGGCGTTGTAGTACCGGGCGACCCTCTGTCGGTATGAGGCCATTCGGATTTGAGCCTCATTTCGCAGTTCGGGGAGAAGGTCTAGGTCGGCCCTCCGACTTTCGGAGTTGTCCGGCTCGTGGTACTGCTCGACCCTTGAGGACGGCAGGCCAATCTCGAGCGGGATCACAGCTTCTGTCCCGTAGGCCAAACTGAACGGCGACTCTCCGGTCGGGACACGGGGGGTCGTTCGGTAAGCCCATAGGACGGAGCCCAGCTCGTCGACCCAGAGACTTTTGGCCTCGTTCAGTCGGGTCTTGAGTCCATGGAGCAAGGTTCGGTTCGTCACCTCAACCTCGCCGTTGGACTGTGGGTGCCCGACTGAAGTTAGTCGATGATGGATGTGGAACCTGGCGCAGAAGTCCTTGAAGTCTCGGTTGTCGAATTGCCGTCCGTTGTCGGTGATGATGGTGTGCGGCAATCCGAACCTGAAGATGATGGACTTTTGGACGAAGTCCTCCATCTTCCGCTCGGTGATCTGCGCCAATGGCTCGGCCTCGACCCACTTTGTGAAGTAGTCGATGGCGACAACGATGAACTTCCTTTGGCCCGACGCCGGTGGGAAGGGGCCGAGAATATCGACTCCCCACTGAGCGAAGGGCCATGGAGCGACAATGGGAGCGATTTGGCTGGCCGGTTGGTGCTGAATATTGGCATACTTCTGACATGGCTCGCACCTTCGGACCAACTCTGCCGCATCCTTCCTCATGGTCGACCAGTAGTAGCCCTGTCGTAAGACCTTGAAGGCTAAGGACTTGCCCCCCAAGTGATTCCCACAAATTCCTTCGTGAACCTCTCGGAGGGCGTAGTCAGCGTCGGTCGGTCCCAAGCACCTGAGCAGGGGGAGGGAGAACGACCTCTTGTAGAGTCGGCCGTCCATGATCACGTATTGCGACGCCGACCATCGGAGTCGCTTGGCCTCCGTGGGGTCTTCGGGACTGGTCCCGTCGGACAAGTACCGGACGATCGGGTCCATCCAACTTGGTTCGGACGTTAGCTGCTGCACTTCTTCGACCCGATCGGTGCTCGGCTGCTGGAGGTTTTCGACAAACGTCCGACCCAAAGAATCATAGGCCGACGTTGCCAATCTGGAGAGAGCGTCGGCACGGGCGTTCTCCGTCCTGGGGATGTGGGAGATCTCGAAATGCCCGAAGCGGGCCACGAGATCCTTTACCTTCTGAAGATACTTGATCATGGTCGGATCTCGCGCCTCGAAGTCGCCCTTGACCTGCCCCACGATCAGCTGAGAGTCGGAGAATGCCCGGAGGCTGTCGACGCCCAGTTCCCTCGCCATCCTCAAGCCCGCGAGGAGTGCCTCGTATTCGGCTTGATTGTTGGAGGCCTTGAAGTCGAACCGGAGGGCGTACTCGGTGACTACCCCATCCGAATTCGTGAGCAGGAGCCCGGCCCCGCTTCCCTGAGCGTTGGAGGCTCCGTCGATGTGAAGTACCCAGGTGGAGATCGGGTCTGGCTCAGAGACCGACTCTCGTCCCGGGCATTCGGCTCCCGACCTTCGGTCGGTCGTCGGGCATTCAGCGATGAAGTCGGCCAAGACCTGGGCCTTCAAGGCAGGCCTCGGTCGGTACTGAATGTCGAACTCGCTAAGCTTCATTGCCCACTTAGCGAGTCGTCCGGATGTGTCGGGTCGACGCAGTACGGCCCTCAGGGGCTGGTTGGTGAGTACCACGATGGCGTGAGCCTGGAAGTATGGTCGGAGCCGTTGCGCGGAGACGGTCAGGGCGAAAACCATCTTTTCCGTCTCCGAGTATCTGGCTTCGGCGCCGTGGAGGACCCTGCTGGTGTAGTAGATGGGCTGATGGGTTCGGCACTCGTTTTCCCGAACGAGCACCGAGCTGATCGCCTCAGAAGATGTGGCCAAGTAGAGATACAAGGTCTCCCCGATCTGCGGCTTTACGAGCAGCGGCGGGGAAGCCAAGTACCTTTTCAGGTCTTCAAAGGCCTGTTCGCACTCATCCGACCAAGAGAAACCGCTCGCCTGGCGCAGGGTCTTGAAGAACGGGGGCACCTTTCAGCTGATCGGGAAATGAATCGGCTAAGAGCGACGATTCTTCCATTCAGTTGTTGGACCTCCTTCTTGGTGTTCGGATGACGCATGTCGAGGATCGCCTTTATCTTCTCAGGGTTGGCCTCGATCCCTCTCTGAGAAACGAGGAATCCGAGAAACTTCCCCGAGGTCACCCCGAAGGCACATTTGGTCGGGTTGAGCTTCATTCGGTGTCGTCGAAGGGTGCGGAAGGTCTCCTCGAGATCCTGAACATGGTCCGGGATCTGCGTGCTCTTTACCAGCATGTCGTCCACATACACTTCCATGTTGCGGCCGATCTGGTCTTTGAAGACCTTATTGACGAGTCGCTGGTAGGTGGCACCGGCGTTCTTCAATCCGAAGGGCATCACCCTGTAACAGTAGAGGCCCTTGGGGGTCACGAACGCGGTGTGCTCCTCGTCTTCAGGCGCCATCCGGATCTGATTGTACCCGACGAAGGCGTCCATGAAGCTGAGCAGTCGAAATCCGGACGTCGCATCCACCAGCTGGTCGATCTTTGGGAGTGGAAAGCTATCCTTCGGGCATGCTCGGTTGAGGTCGGTGTAATCGATACAGATCCTCCACTTCCCGTTGGCTTTCTTGACCATGACGACATTGGCGAGCCAATCGGGATACGTGGATTCGCGAATGAAGCCCGCTTCGAGCAGCTTGTCCACTTCTTCGTCAATGGCCTTCTGCCTTTCTGGGGCGAAGGACCTTTTCTTCTGCCTCACCGGTTTCATCGTCGGATCGATGTTGAGTCGGTGAGTCATTGTTTCCGGAGGGATGCCCGACATATCTGCTGCCGACCATGCGAATATGTCGGCGTTGGCCGTCAAGAGCTCCGCCAGTCGGTGGCGTTCGGCGTCGGGCAATTGAGACCCGACCCAAACTTTTCTGTCGGGATTTCCTCCTATCGGGATCGCCTCGAGCTGTTCGGCCGGCGAACCCCGCTCTTCCTCCTCCCGGTGATCCAGTTTGTCGATTGTCAGGGGATCCTTTGTCTCGTTGCTTTGGGCGGAGATTTGAAAGCATCGTCGGGCGAGCTGTTGATCTCCGCACATCTCCCCGACCCCGTTTCTGGTCGGGAATCGAACAAGGAGATGGTACGTCGAGACGATCGCCCTGAGAGCGTTCAGTCCGGGTCGCCCGAGTATGGCATTGTAGGCCGAAGGGACTTGGACGACCGCGAAGATGAGGGAGACCGTGCTTTGCCGTGGTTCGGTACCGACCGTCACCGGCAGGGTGATTTCTCCTTCTGTCGTGACGGTGTCTCCGGCAAAGCCGATCAAGGGCGTGGAGACCCTACTAAGTCGATCAGTCGGTAGTCGCATTCGGGAGAAGGTCGAGTAAAACAAAACATTCGTCGAACTTCCATTATCAACAAAGATTCGTTTTACATCATAATTGGCTATTGTCGCCGACACAACAACAGCGTCGTCGTGGGGGGTCTGGATGCCCCGAACGTCGTCTTCCGAGAAGGTAATCACGTCGTCCGGGCGCGGCCTTTTCGTCGGCTCCCCCCCTGTAGGTGTCCCCGATCCCAGCCGCTTGGAGATCATATTGATGACTCCAGCCGTCGGCTGGTTAGTCAGCGCCTCTTCAGTCGGCTGGGGGCGTCGATCGGCAGTCGGTTGGGCCGGCGGTCCCTTTCGAAACTTGCCGAGATACCCCCGGCGGATGAGATTTTCGATCTCATCCTTCAACTGGATGCACCGCTCGGTGTCGTGGCCGTGGCTCCGATGGAACCGGCAGTACTTCCGATGGTCGAGGCCCTTTGCCTTCAGAGGCGGAGGCCGTCGCAGGTATTCTTTCCCTTCGATCTCCATCAAGATCTGCGCACGAGGAGCGGAGAGGGGAGTGTAGGAGTCATACCTGGGACGCACCGACCTCGGAGTCTGTCGGCCGGGTGATTTTTGGATCTGTCGAGGTGGAGAAAGCCGACTACCGGCCGGGGGCCTGCTTGGTTCGGCGGGCTCCCGACCTTTTCTTCGTTTCTCCTTCGGACCCCTGGGCTCGACCAAGCGTCGGTCGGACGCTCCTTCGTCCGCGCGCATATACTTGTATGCGCGCTCCAATAGCTCGGCGTATGTTCGGGGGAGGGTCTTGTCCAGAGAATAGGTAAATCGGGACGACCTCAGGCCCCTCTTCATGGCTGAAACCGCCATGTCTTCGTTGAGGTCCCGGACCTCGAGCGTGGCAGCGTTGAATCGCGCCACGAAGTGTCGGAGCGTCTCGTTTTCCCCCTGCTTGAGGGAGAAAAGGCTATCCGACGTTCGCGGCGGCTTTCGGCTGGTGCTGAAATGGGCCACGAACGAGTGCTCGAGCTGCGCGAAGGAATGGATACTGCCCGATCGAAGACCGGAGTACCAAGCCCTGGCAGCCTTGCGAAGTGTGGCGGGGAAACCGATGCAAAAAAGAGCGTCGGTTTCCCCTTGAATTGTCATGAGAGCTTTATAGCTCTCGAGGTGGTCGACCGGGTCGGTGGAGCCATCATATGGCTCCACGTTCGGCATTTTGAACCGACTGGGAATCGGCTCATCGAGGACCAGTCGAGAGAGAGGCTGGGCGGTCTGGAAGTCGACGTCGTTCGAAGACTTCTGGCCGTCCATCTGCAGTTGGGCGAGTCGGCGGTCGATCTCCTCGAACCGTCGCTCGTAGTCGTCCGCTCGTCGATGCTGGGAGACCCCGGGAGTGGAGCCTCCGGAAGACTCTGAAAGAGAGGCCGACGGTGTGCGCGGCCGCTTTTCCTTCCTCGCCCGTTCCAACGGGGAAGGAGAGGGCCGCTGGGACCGTCGGTCGTCGCGCCGAGGTCGACCCTCCTCCTCCCCGTGGGAGCGCTGTTGGGAGTGCTCGCCTGGAGGCGGCAGGGGTCGGCGCGACCGTCGGCGGCTGCTCCTGAAAGGCATAGGTCGGGCCGCCGGTTGTTGCTGGAGGCTTTTGACTGCGTCGGTCAGCACGGTCATCTGCCGCACAATGGCCGCAATCTGGGCCTCCGTGGTTACTGCGGGGTGCGGAGAGCTAGGCTCCGCCGCCGGTGGGGGCGGGGAGGCTTCTTCCCGGCGGGAAGAACGCCTTGCCGACCCAGTGATTCTCGATCGCTGAGCTCTTGTCTTTGTCATGCCTCCCCCTTCCTGGCGCGCCAATCTGTTGCGGCCAATCGCCTCGTCGCCCGATCGTCGGGAAGCGTGCACCTGCAAAAGGAAGTCCGCACTGACCGGAGGCGGCTCCGGTGGGGACCCTCCGACGGTCAAGTCAGAGAGGTGACTGGGCAACAGTGAAATGCAGACAGAGAGCTCTGAGAGGGAGAGAGAGAGAGAGAGACGAGCCTGCGTATGTGGGAGAGACGGGCGGATCGACCCCTTGCACTGTTGCCTTCCCCGGTATATATAGTGGAGCACGGTATGGCGCCGTTATCAATGGCGCGGACGAGTGAGGAACTGTCAACTCACTGTAGACTGTCAGAGCCGCCGTGGAAATGTCATGTCGCCGTGTGGCCGTCTAATCACCAGGGTTGACTTCGCTCTCGGCGGGACAATGCCCCTGGGGAACTGTGCCGCATGTCCGTGTCAGAGCTGACAAGGTCCGGCGGCTGTACGGCGATGGGAGGAGACGGCCGACCCTTGGTCGGTGGCCAGCAGAGTGGCGTCGGGTTCCTCCGTCAGTCGGCGAGTTTCATGTGAGTCGGCCTCTGGGTCCGGTCAATCGGGAGGGATACGCCCGACATACCTCCAGTCGGCGATTGGGCCATTGGAAAGCCGTCAGTAGCGTCCGTTAGTCGGTCACTCCCGGCTTTCAGTCGGAGACGGTCAGTCGGGCCGACAGCCGGTCGGGCCCTCCGATAGTCGGTCGGTCGGTCGGTGGGTATCCCCCAACACTATGCTTGTCGAGTTGCCACTCTTTTGTGCTGCCGCGGGGTTTGAGCATGTTTGTGACTGGGTTATGTCTTCGTTAGAAGAAGCACAACGTGAGTGTGGTGAGAAGGGGTTTCATCTCTAAGCTCCTAGATATATACAATGAGAGTTGTTCATGTCTTTCTATCATTTAGCTTTGTGAAAAGCATTTAGTTTATATGTCACAGGCCCCACAAGCCTACGCCAAGGGCCTCCCTTCTTGATCCTATAATATGTAAAGCGAAATCTCTTCGACGTGGCCTGCCCCAGAATCCAGTAAGTCAAACACTTGTTATGTCCCCATGGTGTTATTGTGTTCTGCACCACGTGGCCACATTGTAATGGTTGGAAGTCTCCGTGAGTGAATGAAGTTTAGGTACCGGGATTCCAGATCTGATCCCACTTGGTTCCTCATCCTGTTTTATTTTGATCACCGTTCTAACTGTAACTTTTCATCCCTAGCTTGTTGCTCTCTCTCTTTTTCAAGAGCATTTCCAGCATGCATGTAATTATCTGTCTTATCAAACTAATTGGGTGGAGAAATCCTTTCAATCACAGGAAGGAAAAAAAAATCTAGGCAACCTATGCGCTTTTTTGTTATCTAATTACATAGAACTCTGCATTGTATGCATCTGTGCGCCTGCATGTCTATGTGCCTATGTATGCGTGCTGCTAGAAAAGCTTAGAAAACTAATTTTTATGTGCCAAAATTTCTAGTGGTAATTATTTAAAATTAAATATAAATTTATACAAATGCGACAAAGAACTTACTTAGGTGTTGTTTTTAGAACCTTACCCGATTTAGATAGCCAATATGAAATCTGGGGCAAGTTCTTGAGCAAACAAAAACCTAAGCAGGCTGCTGGGATTCAACAAGAAGCGAACATGATAATGATCAGTTGCACTTCCTGTGACATTACCTGGAAGGGGAGCTCCCATGAGCTTATTGGTTCTCCCTTGTATTGTCTCACCATTCTAGCGCGTAAAGTAGGGGTCTAGGACGGTGGTAGGCTCTCTTCAAGAAAAAGATGTGCGAAGGAATATTACAAAGACTGCAAGTAAAAGATGTGCGAAGGAATATTACAAAGCAAAAGGAGCACTCTGGCAAAGTATGAGATTGAAAGGGGGAAGACTGGCCAAAATTGTTCAAGAAAATAGTTTAAGAGCCCATTTTTTGATAAATAAAAATTATGAAAAAGTTAGTCAATTTTTTTGATGACCAACTTATCTATGATCTAGTATTTTTCAAGATAAATAAATTATTTTCTCATGGATAGTATTTACCCATAAAATAAGAGAAAAATCTTATCCATCTAAATAATTTTTCTATCGGTCAGTAAGTAAATATTTAATTTTATTCCTAAAATATTACTTTTTATTTTCGACGTATTCTTCGTTCAATACCTAATAACTCATTTGTCTATTTTTTTCAAATCTAAAAAATATAAAAGATGTTATGAAAAAATTAGATAAATTTTAACAATTCCTTCCGAAAAGTAGTAATGCAAAAGAACATGGATAACAGATTTTAAGGTTACTTTTCTATATATAAAAAAATATGAATAAATTATTTTTTATCTAAATATTATTTAAAAAATATTTATTTAAAAAATATAAATTTTTAAATAAATTTTTTATTCATAAAAAAATAGATCTTAAATGGGAGTCTTTTGAGGAAAATGCGATGGAGAGAACTTATTCACTAACTTCCATTTCCCAATGAGAAATGCCTTCCTTGACTTACGGAGAAACGACACGAAATGAAGTCTTTTTTCGAGGACAAAATAAAGTTGCTCGGGCAATCTTTGTCAGATTCCTTTCGTAAGAAGAAGAAGCCACCTTGTCCCCACCACTGCGTGTGAGGCATGGGATCCTCTGTGCTAGCGTCCTCGTAGTGCTTGGCAGCCACATTGTACTGCCTTGTGGTCCAACACGAAATAGGATTCATTAAGTCATAAAAGTTCCAATTCTGTTGGGGAAGAGAATTGAACAATCCTTTTTGGCTCTCTTGTTTCTCATATATTCATTCACATGAACCATTTATTCCCCATTAATTAACCAAAGCTTCACCTCAGAGATCGTAGCTTTGGTTCCCCAAACATGGCTGAATTAGCACTATCTGCTGCCAGTCCACTGTCGAAATGGTGGTGAACAAGTTGTTTTAGTTTATCCCTCCTCCCGCTCACTGAACCAAAAGAAAAAGATAAGCTGCCGAGATATCAAAGCAAGTATAATAATGTGCTTACTGCAACATATGTATATATATATATATATATATATATTTCAAAAAGAGAGATCATATATTCTGTCACTGTCTGAAACTCAAGTTCCGAGCAAAAAAGAATACGACGGAAAATTGTAACGCCCCTGTTTTAAGCCTTATATGTATTATCGACCCACTATCTATTAAGTTTTTTAGGTCCTTTGGTTAATTAACATGGCATTGAAGTACTACAGGTTTGTTGGCCATCATGAGTTCAAATTTGCGTCGCTATTATTTCAAAATATGATAAATATAAAAAATATTAAAATTTTAGAAAAGATAGATCAATTTTACCATTTGTCACTCTATCTAATTCTTCATAGATTTGAAGATATCATTCCACAATATCTTTGCTTAAGGAAAGTTTCAGATTGATTAGTTCATTTTGAGATCTAAACGATGGAATTATGTTCAATTTAGTCTATCCTTAAATTGTAGATCTCAAAAAGATATTCTATTAAAAAAAAAATCATCTCAATTGAGCATCGTATAACAAATAATCTCTTTTTGAAGTTTGGCGTGCAATATTAATTCGGCTTCTTGATGTAGTGGAACTTGCTCTTAGATTTTGTTTAACTTTAGTCGTAGTGGCTGATGTGATCTGCATTAAGTCCTCATAGTGACGAAAGTGATTCACATCGAGTCCAATGATGCTCCTGAATAGTTGTAGTGATCAAAATAATTCATATCGAATCTAATGATCTACTTGAATCATGCACAATCTACCCCAGAAATCATATAACGCCTATAAGATGAACATATTTCCAATAATACCAAAAAAACTTTAATTAACAAAAAGTTTAGCCCCAATAAGCCAAGTCTACCATCATCAAGTAGTAAAATTATTTGATGTATTGCATATTAAAAAATATAACTAATTAATGATTTTGCAGATTGATCTCCTCACCGAACCTAAACGAGATGGTGCATCTCCTATCTTTAGAAAATGCAATAAAGAGGGATATGAGCTATATACGTAGCTTAGTAAGAATCTTCGCACACACCTATACCATCATAATAATATAAATTTGAGTATAACAAATAAATCATTAACATAATAAATATGAATATCATGAAATAATGACTTGACTATCAATAATGCGTAAATAAACAATATGCATATGTACAGTATCCAATAAGTCTTTGTTAGTGATTCAGTTAGCTTATTATTCAATTCTCTTTAATCCAATCCAGACCCAAGATCCAGTCTCTTTTCGGCTTTGGGTCAAATTTGAGTCATGTTTCCCATTTTCTATCTATGATGGAGCAATCAATAGTGTTGTTCTGCTAGCCTGTAATAGGGCAATCCAATCGATAATAACTAAATTAACCCAGAGTCCATATAAGTTCATTTCAATTCTTTTATTCTAGGGCTAGATTTGCTATCTGCAATGGGGCAATCAATAAGTGTCACATTTTCTATCCGTGATGGAGCAAACTATATAACATGTTTGGTCCGAAGCATCACATCCATTAGTCCAATTATGTAAGTGTGCATCCACAATACCAGCAATCATAGGTTTGCATGATCGAATCATAGAAATCCTTACATCTCACTTATCTTGGTCATTAGTATATCATGCATATATGTGTGCACAAAATATTTATAAGCAAGCAAGCGAGTATAAAAAGATTCTTACTATGTTGACATCCAGACACAATAATCACCACCCACATCACAATCTACAAAATAGGATGCATGGAACCCTGCTCAACATCCTTTTGTCCGGAAGATTGTTCTCTTGCAGAACAAAATTTAACATAAAAAATCATCCAACGGTAGTCGACAACCCAAAACCCTTTATTGGTCCACTAACGGGTCTACCACCAAGTAGTAACTTAGGATCATCCAACGAGCCTTTTCAACCAAAAATTTCTTTAGATCAAATTAGAGAGAGAAAATAGAGAGAGAAAAACAAAAGAATTAGCTCTCACTTTTTCCTTCCCAAAATGAAGGGTTGTCTCAACTTGATGGCAATCCATGGTGGCACTCGATGAGGATAGTGGTAAGCGACAGCTAGTGGTGGATGGTGAAATAAGAGAATGAGATTAAATAGAGGAGACCTTATTTATTATCAATCATTATTTGATTGTGATATTGTGCATTCAATATTTATAGTAGATTTTATATCAAGATTTACTTTTGTTTAATTCTAAAACTATCTTGACTTATATAGTTAAAATTATATTAATTTTAAAATTTATTAAATATCTAAAATATTTTTTGAAAAAAATTAAATACATATTTAGTGATTAAATATTTTTATCACAAAAAATCTAGATTAGTTTACAATGATACTAATTGATCATAAAAATAATTTATAAATAATTAATAATAAAAACTATTAGTTATTAATGATATATAAAGGATAAAATTTATTTCATTGATAAATAATTAATATTCAATAATAGAATTATAATATTGCCAATTAGTCTCTATTTTAAACCTAAAATATTATTCTTATATGATACTATAGTAATATTATAAATTTAGTAATATCTATAAATAATCATATTAATATTATAGATTTTTTATGATAATTTTTAAAATTATTATAATAAAAATAATTTTTTATAATAATTATAAGGTACCGTCGCTATATTATAACTTTTAGTAACACTCTTGACAAAATGCTATAATATTATAAATCTTTTATGATATTTTTTTAAATCATCATTAGAAAATATTTATAATAACACTCTTTTTTGAGTATTACTAAAATTATGTTGCTATAAACTATTTTTATTGTAGTGCTATTAATCCAGCAACATGCTGACTAGAATCAAGGTGAAGACGATAGTCCAAAAATTGGAAAAAAGAAGAGAGAAAAATTTAGCAACTATATTTCACCTCTAACAAGCTCTCAAGTTGGATCGATGGAAAATTCTCTAGAAAAATTATCCATGAAAAAAGGCTCAAAATCATGCTCTAATTAAGGGACTTCAAAGATAGATGCTAGAAGAAAGGGAAGATATCCCTTTTGTAGATAAAACTGAGGGCTTAGAAAAGAAGCTCTCAACCCTAAACTCCTCCATTTGATGGAATCAGGGAAGAAGATGGACTCCTAACAGGAGTGTTCTTCCTCTTTCTCACATGTAAGCCGCATAGAGTTTCCAAACACACACTTGTCTCATGAGTCCAATATAGGTTCAGACAGGTCAAATGGATTAAGCCCTCCCATATTCTCCATCAAATTAAGTTTTTAGTATCAATTGGCCATGTACAAACCTCCTCTTCTTCTGCTGCCATTCATATGCAAAGCACATGCTACACTTTAGATTTCTACTGAAGGAAGATGGAAAAGAGAAAAATAAGAAACAAAACTTATATGGGTGGGAAATGGGAGGAATCCCACACTATTAATATAATTTTGTTTTAAGAATTCAGATATGATTACTAGCCAATCAAAACCCTTTAACATAAAGGAATTAGGTATACTTATAGATGATAGGGAGGAACAAAGCCCATATGCCCTAAAGGCTATATTTATTTTTAAGAAAAGATTCTAAATAGAAGTTTATATGGATGCCTTGGGCATGGGTGCCCAACACAACAATTACTATTCAAGCCTATCGCTTGGTTATTTTCTTCTCTAGAGTAATTGATTAAAATGGTTTAATATCTCTATGTGATTATGTAGAGCTTGAAGTGTACATAACATCCTACAACTACATAACTTTGTCATTTTAGAGTTCAGGATACATAAAACTTTATGAGACAATTCCTTCATTTTTGTTTCCTATTGAAATAATTAAACTCTAATGCTCTAGTAGCAGTGATGCAAATAATGTGTCATTATTTTGAAATTTATTTGTCAACCTTAAAGGATTCCTTTTGGCTTCTTAGGAGAGCCTTGTTTGTTGGATTTGCTCTTGCTATAGTGATGCAGATAATGTATCACCATTTTGAAATTTATTTATCAATCCTGACTCTAACAGTTTATCTTCGTTAATAGATGATGTCATGTAACCATCACATAATATTATTATCTTATAAAATGATAAAAATATTCTTATCTCCACCACCTCTCTCCTCCCTCCTCTCCAATTGATCCCATCCTTCTCTGTTGTCGGTGTCCTTCTTTCTTTCTCCTTTTTTTTCTTTCTTTTCATCCAGTTCTCCTCTCCATAATGGCTCCCTCTATTTCTACTCATTCCATACCGATGGCCCCTCTTTTTTCTCCTCTTTCTAATCACCCACTTCTCCTCCTCATCCTTCTCCTCCAAATCACTCATAAACATTTCTCCTCTATGGTGGCTATCTCCACCTATAACCATTCTTTGTCAGCGACCCCTTTATTCTTCTCCTCTCTTTTTTTCTCATCCATTTCTCTTTCTTATTCTCCTCCAAGCCGCCTATGAGGCCTCCTCTATGGTAGTCTCCTCTACCTTTGCCTCTTCTCATCGGAAACCCATCTCCCCCCTCTCCTTCCCATCTTTTTCTCCTTCTTGTAATCTACTTCCTCCAAAGCCATCCATGAGCCCTTTCCTCTATGATGATTTTCTTCATCTCCATCCATTCATTGTTGGTAGCCCCTCTTTCCTTTTCTTCCTCCTTACATACTTCTTCTCCTCATCCTCATCCTCTTCTAAATCTGCCTATGAGCTCTACCTCTTTATGACGGCCCCCTCCATCTCCGATGTTGCTTCTTATTGGCAACCCATTCTTTCTCCTCTCCTTTTTCTCTTTCTTGTTATCTACTTTCTTCAAAGTCGCCCTCCTCCTTGGTAGTTCTATCTACCTCCATCTTTTTTTGCTAGGAGGCCCCTTCACCTCCTCTCCTTTCTCATCCTTTTCTCCTCCTTTTCCTCTTTCAATCTCACTCATGAGGCTTTTGATGCCGTCCTTTCTTTCCATACCGACCTGTATGATCCCCCTTTTTTTCTTTATAGTAGCCCTCTCTACCTCCATCTCTTACTTACCGACGATCTCTCTTATACGAGTGAGCTACATTTTTAATTTTTTTAAAAAGAAAGCTAATATTATTTGTTGGTATGTAAACGATTAGACCATATTAGAATATATTGATATTAGAAGGATCAGTTTAATATTTTTTAAAAATATACAAGATATAAATAAAATTAGATTAAAATTAAGAGAATATTTTTATAATTTATCTAAATATTTAAGAAGCACCGCAGCACCTTCCATCTACTTAAGGCCTGCACTGCTTGAACACTTATCAGGGACCACCAATCGCACTGGGGAGGCCACATATATAGTAGAAATTGGGTAGGGTCTTGTCCTGCATATGTATGCATATGCGCATGTATATACGTGCTATAAGAAAAGTTAAGAAAAATTTATGTACAAAAATTTTTAGCAGTAATTATTTAAAATTAACTATAGATAAATATAAATGTGACAAAGAACATACTCAGGTATTGTTTTTAGAATATTAACCGGTTTAGATAGCCAATCCATCTGAAATTTGGGACTAATCTTTAGAAAAAAATAGTCCAGAGGATGCCCGGAATCATTGGCATCCGACACCGATTCCCTTTGCCAACTCAACTAATTGGTAAATGTGGCCGTGTAAACTGGTTCGCTAGCTATGCGTGGGCACTCATAGGATTAGTATGCGCCGGACAGCAAGGTAGGTAGAGAGAAATGCTCCATGGACACGCCATCATAAATCTAACGGCGACGCTTTGTCTGATTATTCGATCACTAAACTCGCATCCGACCCATTTTTCGAACCGGTTATCCTTTGCACCACCGTTGACTCAAGTCGACGTCGCTCTAAACCGTCGCGCGAGTCATCACAACAGTCCTATCTGACCTCGGGCCAAGCCCTTTTCGCACGCCTGTATCGCCAGACGGCCGGAGCGGCGGCGGAGAGAGAGGGCGCGATGGCGGAGGTGGCGAGCTCGGTGGTGCACGAGGTGCTTGGCGACCGGGCGCGCGACGTCGACCAGCCCATAATCGATTAATCATCAACGTCCTCGCAGACGACGACTTCGACTTCGGTATCGACGGCGACGGCGCCTTCGAGGACGTAGGCGATATCCTCCTCGACTCTTGTTGTGTACGGGACGACGCCGACAGCCACTTGGTATTCCCCCATCATTACAATCTCTGTGCTGGCAAAATCTCTCCTCTTTTCACGCTGATCTTGGTCTGTCTATGGTTCTTCATCGATTTATTTATTTGCTTATGTGAACTCAGGAAAACCTACAATTCGGTGGTTTTCGTCATCTATCGCAATTCGAGGATTGTTTTAAATCAGGTCTATGTAGAAAGTTAGTTTTCTGGAAATGTTCTTCTGTTGCTGCCAATTGACGCTTTGGATGGTTTGAAAGGAAATTCCGGTGTAATATTCTGGGCCAAGCATTTGATGGATGGCTGTCATCAACCAAGCAAGATTCCTTTGCCATGCCACAAGCTCATTTTCATACCAAATGTAGAGTATGGTTTTTACGTTAAGGGAGCATATTTATTAAGATTGTACATATGATAGGGAATTTTGCCGAAGTTGCAGTTGTGTCCATATACCTGTGCCCAATTTTATGATCCTTTTTTGATGACTCCTTGTGCCCTAAAATGTGGCAATAGAATGTGTCCAAGTCCTAGATAGACCCATAACCAACGCTTGACTCCTTGTGTCCTAAAATATGGCAATAGAATGTGTCCAAGTCCTGGAGAGACCCATAACCAACGCTTGTAGCTGAACCCACGTAAAACGCATGATAGTGTATGTTTTGCGCGCGCGCGCGCGCTATATATATATATATATATTTGTTTAGATATTCTTATAGGGTTAGGCTGAAGATCTCGTAGAAATTGGGCTATTTTATTTTTTTTTTTCTTTTTTTTTTTCTTTTTCTTCTCGTGGCTTCCTTTGGGTGAAACAGGGGACCGTGTGGTCCCCTCCTTTGCTCGACCGACCAAGGACCGCAGTCGGCATGAAGGTCATCGGCGACAAGGGGACGATGATCCCATAGTCCGGAGGGACCAAATCGGTGGTCGGCCGGCGGTGATCATTGGTGTCCGAAAAATCGAAGAAAAGAGGACAAAAATAGAGGTTTCTTCCGCAACAAAATTCGGTGATTCCGGTCGCCAGCGATCGTGCACACGGGCACGGGGGAAGGGGGAGAAGAGAGGGAGAGAAATTGGGCTTACTTCGAGCTCCGATGACCGTTGTGGCGAGGAATCGAAGCGAGCACGGTGGCTTCCACGAGCAATCTCCGACGATGAACGGCGATCGAAGCAGTGGGGGTTCCAAGAGGAGGGTCATCCTTCTTATAGAATGCCGGGGGAGGAGTCCGAGTCCTCTCCGGCTTTCATCTCCGTCTCCATTGGGAAGCCGAGCAACGAGACTCCCATTGGGACTCTGGTTCCTCCACACAGCACGTGCTGTCCATTTTTTTTTAATGATACTTTGAGATCTGTGTGAGGATGGGGTATTATATTCTCTCCTCCTAAAAAAAAATTTCATCCTCGAAATTTTTCTTGCTTAACTCTTCAAAAATTCTTATTTAAAATTTATGGTTAAAATTTCACCCGCAAACATTTCAATATGCAAATCTATTCTTTAATCGTTTCACAAGAAAAAGGTCGATATGTCAAATGTTGATCTGAATCAGAACCATTTATTTTTTTATTATTAAAATTAACATCTCAAAGATTTTTATTTCAAAATCATGATCTCATTTCTTATAAAAATAATGCTCAATATCTCATGACTAGATCAAAATTAAACCTATCTCTTGTAAAAAGAAAAAAATCAATATCTTAATTCCTGAATAAGAATTTTTTTTTATCAAAATACTAACCGTTCTTAACTAATCAACCCATCATAAGATAGGAAAAATATACTTATATGAATCATATGATGACATCCAAATCAGTCAAAATTTAAAAATATTTTCTCTTATTCATGCTTTCAAAGGTTGAAAATTTACTTTTTCAATCTCATTCTCGAACTTTTGATATTTTAATTCTCGATGCAACTTCATCATTAAGTCATTTCATAAAGATCAATATCATCAATGTTGATTAGAATCAATATTACTATTTTTGATTATCGAAATTTATCTCTTAATTCTAGATAAGGATATCAAATTTTTCATCAAAAATCCTTAACTGCTTATGATTTAAATCAATTCATCACAAGATCATAAATAAATTTTACTACATTCTCCATAGATAAATTTTTGAGTATAAAAATCTAAGACTAAAATTATTATTCTATAAACAATCTCAAATTCTTTCTAATAAATATAGAATTATTCAATTCAATTCTAGGATAAAGAAAATTTATCTCTAAATATTTTAAATCTAAAATAAAAAATCAAGGGTCCACTTATCCTAGAATTAGGATGCTAAATATTTTCGTAGCATAGTAGATAGAAGCACTACTTTTGAAAATCACATTAAGGATATTCAAAAAAATTTAAAATTTTAAAAATATTATTCTTTCTAATATCAATAAATTTTTTATATCAAATCATATCATCTATCATAATTCTTTAACTTAAAGAGTCAACATTCTTGATTTACTCAAAATAATCCAAATCACCATGCTTCCACTGCGCACTCTGTTCTAACAATCAAAATTTCTTAGGTTCATCAAAAAATTTTAATCAAATTATTTCTTCATCTGATCAATAGAAAAGATCTAAAATTTCAAACTTCAATTGAAGTCAAAGATTAACTTTTGATTCTTATCCATACTTTTATTGGTGTACAATAATCTTGATTAACTCTTGAGTCCAATATCACATTTAAAATCATTATATAGGTTTACTATAATCGCTATGAATCAAATCTTAATTTTTATATCAATTCAATTCGATAAATTTTAAATCAAAATTCTTATAAGTCAAATCAATGAGAAAATCCTTCGATGCTCCATTGACTTAAGACATAATCAGAATATATATGAATTTTAAATCATTATCTTTTCTAAAATTTCTATCATCAAGATCTTCAATATCTATCAAGTATCCTTTCATAACAATCATACACGCCTAAAAAAAATCAATTCCCCACTTAATAGATTCCATCAGGGACCTCATTAACCAAAGTAAAGGAACTTCATATCAATTTCTAAATCCAAACATTTTAAATTACAAATTCACATGGATTCTATAATCTCAAATAAATATAAATCGAATCTTTTATCTTAATATAAAGATATCTATTTTTTATTAACAATCTCAACAATAATATCAAAAAATCTCTTGATCAATTTAGATACGAAATCTTTAAATTAAAATTTCATACACATCATGTAGTCTCCAAAAGACATAAATAAGATCTATTATTTAGATCTAAGGATGATAATTAAAGATTTTAGTACAATGAATATCTTACAATCTCATAATCGATTTCATCAATAAGAAATAAGCTTCTTTGCAATATCCTCAAATATGCATTCATCCTAATATGTCACTTTATATATGATTTACATATCAAGTTCAATTTCGATAAATATTCCAATCAAGCATCATAAAAGACTTTCTTAGTCTATCCTGGAATAATATTTTATCATCAAATCTTTATCTTGCTAATAATAATCAATTTCTCAACTAGAAGTAATATCATAGTATTATTCTCACATCAAATTTGAACTTACGATTCACTTAAATAATCAATGATCAAATTAATAACCATAATGCACAATAAAGTTTCATGTCAATCCTTTTGTAATTACTTTTGATCAAAATCTAACTAATCATATCATGATCCATAGATCATCCATCATATTTCAAACTCTATATGTCATAATCTCTTATGATCCTTTCATACATAATCTCAATGTTTAACCAAAAATTATAAAGATTTCTCCCACTACAATCATTAAAGATCTACACCATAATGTCTCTAGTGTCTATCCATTGACACTCATTCTATACATATCTTAGTTCATCCACTAATGCTCTAATACCATCTTAATTGTCACACCCCCGATCTGAGATTGTGAATCGAGGGTCATGGCAACCACCACATACTCATAGAAAACTCTCTCTATAAGCATGCAAGGTATCTTATCATGCTATCCTAAAACAACAGCAGAATAATTTGTCAATAATTTAAATCCAAAACATAACAATCTAAATTCTAACTTTAATATCTTAATAAATTCAACAATGTTCAACACACGTTACATCAAATTCAATAAGACTTTCAGTCTAAAATAATAGTAAGGAGACTCTGCTTCTAATCACTCTTTCATTCATATCTTGTATCATCTTAATTCCTCAACATCTGTAAAAACAGTAAAATAGGAGGTAATAAGCAAGACAGCCCATAAGCAATGATCACTTTCGACAGATTTCTTCAGGTATTAAAGTAAATAATTATTTATAGAAAATAAGCATATAGAGTTCATCAATTTGAAATCAATTTTGATTATGCAATATAGTTCATGTCAAATTTATTTTTTTTTCAAAAATTCGAGTTTCTTTCAAAATTTTAATTTCTTTTATTCTTAAATTTTTTTCATCAACTATGAGCTATGACCATATTTTTTCTATGGCAGGATTATAACACCGTGTATCTTCTCACGGTGAGCTACGATTCATCTGGCAACAAAGTCTTTCGGAACCGCTGGTCTCTCTGGCGACATGTCGCTGGTCTCGCTGGCGACATAAATCTTCAGGACAAATCAATTACCAACGTATATGCCCCCATTGGCGGGATCCTTTACATAGTCAGATTGTCAATTTATATTGTTCTTATATCAGAATTCTTCATAAATCATGTTTCATATTCTAATTTTGATAAAAAAATATATAATCATGTAGTATCGAAATCAATCAATATAATGGATCATAAAATCAATATATTCAATCATGTTTCATCATAACATTTCGAATAAGATATTTTCATAACAAAATATCATTCATCCAATTTATGCATTATTTCACAAATTATGTCAGAAAAATATATTATAATTTATCAATAAATCTAAAAAAAGTGAAACATTACTTATCTCGAACGCATTTTAATAAATTCACATAATTCTATAAATTTTCTTTCAAAATTTTTCAGTTCATAAATCATACTACAATATCCGATTATCAGGTGTCAACGATACCTATACGAGATCAAATTCAATAATCAAAAAGAATATGAATACCATATTTCAACGATTTAGATTGGATCCTATCATCTAATTTCATCTAATAAAAATCTAATTAGGATATAAATATTTCAAAGTTTGACTATCAGAGTAAATCAGATTCGAAGTGATAGGATCGAGATTTCTTCATTGGTTTCATAAAATCAAGTAGAGAGAGAAAATCAGAAAAAAGAGAATTTATGAGGTACAATTCGAATTGATCAGGTAACACAATCCAACATTATGATTGGTCCAATATCTCGATTGATGAAATCAACATGATCTAATCAAGTCATGGCTAGACCGGGATCATGGATGATCAAATCTAATGATTCATGGTCTGATCAAGGTGCTGGCATACTACCTGACAACCACGGATCAGGATGCTTTTACTAGAATCATTCAAACTCATCATCACTCAAACTCATCAAAATAAATTTTTTTTTCTTGATAAATTCTTAAAAAAAAAACTTCTAGAGAGATACAATTCTAGAGAGAGAAATTCATAAAGATGAATCTGTACTAATTAGACGATATGGTTCAACAAATTTGATTGATCAGATCAAGATAAATTAATCAAATGATGCTGAAATTACCACATGGATAATTCAATAGAATCATGGGTGATAAAATCTAAAGATATTTGATCTGATCAAGGTGGGTGCCAGTATGCTGTCCGACAATCATGGATTAGGATTCTTCATCAGATCAGAAATATTAAAAGAAATTCCTCATTGATAAATCGATCAAGAAAGAGAAACAGTTTTAGAGAGAAAAAATTTTAGAGAAAAAAAAATTTAGAGAAAAATTCATCTTGGACTCTTCAGACGATATGATTCAATAAATCCGATCGATCAGATCAAATCATGCTAAAATATCATGTGGATAATTCAATAAAATTATAAAAAATAAAATCTAAAAATATCTGATCTGACCAAAGTGGAAGCCGGTGTACCATCCGACGATCACAGATCAAAAATTCATCATTAGGATCATTTAAATTCATCATCATTCTTCTCAAAATTTAAAAAAATCTTAGGAGAGAGAAATAATCTAGAGAGAGAAAGTAGAGAGAGACTAGAGAGAGAAAGAGAAAGTAGAGAGAAGAAAAGAGAGAGAGAGAAAGCAGAGAGAAAAAGTCTCTCTCTTTCTTCTCCTTTTTTTTCTTTTCTTTTTTTTTTCTTATTTTTTTCTTTTTCTTTACCTTTTCCTTCCTTCTTCCCGCGGCTTCCTTTGGGTGAAACAGGGGACCGTGTGGTCCCCTCCTTTGCTCTGCCAACCAAGGGCCGCAGCCAGCATAGCGGTGGCCGGCGACAAGGGGACGACGATCCCATGTCCTGGAGGGACCAAACCGGTGGTCGGCGGTGACCACCGATGCTGGAAAATCGAAGAAAAGAGGACAAAAACATAGGTTTCTTCCACAATAAAATCCGACGACTCCGATCGTCGGTGATCGTGCACACGTGCACAGGAAGGAAGGAGGAGAAGAAAGGGAGAGAAATCGGGCTTACCTCGAGCTCCGGTGACCGCTGTGGCGAGGAATCGAGACGAGCATGGTGAAGGCTTTCGCGAGGAATCTCCGACGATGAACGACGATCGGAGTAGTGGGGGTTCCAAGAGGAGGGTCGTTTTTCTTATAGAATGCCGGGGGAGGAGTCTGAGTCCTCTCCGGTTTCCGTCTCCATCTCCATTGGGAAGCTGAGCAACGAGACTCCCACTGGGAGTCTGGTTCCTCCACAATGCACGTGCCGTCCATTTTTTGTTTTTTATGATGCTTTGAGATCTGTGTGAGGATGGGGTATTACGAAAACTGCATTGTTCAATCTTCAAATTTGTGTGCACGTGCTGTCCTTTTTTTTTTTTTATGATGCTTTGAGATTTGTGTGAGGATGGGGTATTACAGAAACTGCATTGTTCAATCTTCAAATTCGTTGTATACATCGAACCTATACATTCATCCTTCAGATTTTTGTTTTAGAATTAGTTTTAGATAAGGAGCTTCTATTGTTGTTTTCAAATGCAAATAGGACATTTCCTGCAGCAACCTTTTGACATGGACATCTCTGAATATAATAATAGTACCCCGAGATCAAGGGACGATGCATGCTCAAAACCAGACCAAACTCAGAAAATGTCAAAAAGAGATGCGGCATGTGGGCTTTGAGAATGAGCTTTTTTGTCTAGAGGTCCAAATTCCATTAAAGAACAGTGAATTTTTTTCATAACATTGAATTTTTTTCATCTCCGAATATAATAATGCGCAATGTATGCTTAAAACTAAACCAAACCTACAAAATGTCAAAAAGGGATGCAGCATGTTGGCTTTAAGCATGAGCCTTTTTGTTTGAAGGTCCAAATTCTGCAGGAGAACATTGAATTTTGTTGCTGACTTTTAATTATTTTCTATAACTAAAATTCCTTTGATCCTCTAACATCTCATTCCACTTTTTCCACTCAAACTCTTCTTCAAGCTGACATCAAATCCTCCTAGGACCATGAACTATGACTCTAACTTTGTCTTAATGTGATGCAAAGTTCCAAAGAACCTCCTTCTTTTAATGCTTACATATTGATTCAGTTGGTGTGATAATAGTATTCAGCCTTCGCTTTGCTTTTTCATATATTTTAATCTATGAAAGCACCCTAGCTAGACTATTTTTGACGATATGAATACCTCTAATTATCATTGCAGGGAAACTTGATTCCCATTCTAGTCATCATTATCACGAGGAAACTAGTTGCTGCTTAAATCGATCGGGGTTGAAAGATAGATGCCTGATTCTCGTGCAGAGATGCTGGTGCTGGAGTGACCTGCAAGATAGTCCCAAATCGGAGGTTGTGGCTCCAGTGAGGATCCTCCGATGCTCAAGTCAGAAAAGCAAAGAACAAAAAAGCAGCAACAAGTTCTCTTTGAGGGATTTGATTTGATTTATCTAGATTCTCGGGGCTCTGGTTGTTTATATAGAAGGATGTCAGACAGCTGGATTGTTAGCTATTAGATCGCACGATGTTGAGATTGTCGGACCGTTGAAATTACCGTAGCGGATGAGATGATTCAGCCTTCAATCGCTCCCGTGAAGTGAAGAGATCGTTGCTGGTAGTATACTAAGCGGGGGATTTGAATACCCCTTTTGAATAACCTCAAAGACCATGCTTGATCTTTTGTCCTTGTTGAATGAGTGGTATCATCTCATAGTAGATGAGGGTCCCACCTATTAATTGCATAGGTTGTCAATTAGAAGAGATTTTAGCCTTTATGTGCTCTTCATGTGGGAATATTTATTGCTTTTGACCTCATCTCATATTAGCATAGATACTCAGGATACCTCGTATCAACATGAAGGAGCTCAAATCAGGATCAGCTCAGCTCATATGAAGGTAGCTCTTCACAGCATGTCTCTTCATAGCATAATCATAGCTTATAGAGCTGTAAATCCGAGGCATCCATGATACCACTGTAACACACATGATAGTTTATGTTTTACACGCACACGCATGTGCATATATATACATATACATGTGTGTGTGTATATGTTACGGTGGTTACCGTGAGCATCTCGGATCAGTGCTACATCACAAGGCATTTCAAATCTTCGAGTCGTCAACATGACCGCTCACCAGCGTATAAGCTGAGGCATCTGCGAGGTCTAATCTGTGTACGAACCGCCCTCATCACCTCAGCTGACTTATCTCTTCAATGTGCATGACAGCTGTCCATCTCGAATAGATAGGATCTAGTGTAACCGTCTCTCTTGATCTTGTGGGAGCGATTAAGGGCTGAATTATCTCGTCCAGTTTGGCTTGTCTAACAGTCCAATAATTTCAAAATCGTGCGATCTCACAGCTAACAACCCAGCTGTCCGACAGTCTTCTATATAAACAATCGATGCTCCGAGGACTTAGGTAAGTCCAATCAAATCTCTCTTAGAAAATCCGTTGCTACTTCTTTATTCTTTGTCTTTCTAACTTGAATGTCGGAGGGTCCTCGTTGGAGCCACAACCTTTGATTTGGGACTTATTTTGCAGGTCACTTCAGCACCAGCTTTCCTACACGAGGATCAGACGTCCATCTTTTGATCTCGATTCATTTCAGTAGCAATAGATAGAGGAAGAGCCTACATTTGTATTCATGGCTCAAAGATAGACATCTTTCCGACAGACGGCCAGCCAGGCTGACAATTAAATTCAACCACTATCACTGAAAATTTTTCTGTCGATTCAATCGATCATCCCTCCATCGATTCAATTGGCCTAGTTGGCATCAATTACGACTGACCAATTCAGTTAGCTCTTTCAGCAAGTTCAACATCTGACAATCGCAATCCAAGCAGTCTAAATCTTTCTTGCATCCTTTTAGGCGATGCCACAGCCTCTCCATACTGTCCCTGCACCCTCTACAGTGGTGCATCATACAGTTCCCTCGGAGGTGCCACCTCTACCTTCTGCAACGGTGCCCCAGCAGCGCTCTGCTTTGATTGTGGCTCCACAGCCACCACCTCAACCAGAGGCACAGGTGCCTCTTCGAAGTCTGGAGGGGAGGTTGACTCATCAAAGTTGCCTTGGGGCTCAACAGCCGACTCGACAACGATGTCCAAGCGCACAGTCGGGTCATAACTCAACCTCCGAACGTTGATCTCTTCTGTACTTCGAGGCTGGTACCATCGGTGAGGTTGATTTTAAAAGATGGTTCCAGGAGCTCGGCCAGCAATTGGGCCAGAAAATAGAAAAGACCCTCAATAATAATGGCTCCTCGATGCTGCCTTATGATGGATATAACAGTCAGCCACCCTTCATCCCGAAGATTGTGCAGGAACCACTCTCCTTGCACTTCAAACTACCTCAGCTGGAGGTCTACGATGGAACCACTGACCTCATTGATTATGTGGAGACCTTCAAGGCAGCTATGCTCCTTCAGGGAGCATCAGATGCAATCTTTTATTAAGCATTCTCTTCAACCATTAAGGAGGCCACTCGACAGTGGTACTCGAGTTTGAGGCCGATGTCTATCTATTTTTTTGAAGACTTATGTCGATTTTTCGTTGATCATTTTATCAATAGCCGACGACAGCAGAAACAGTCCGACTATCTCCATATCATCAAGCAAAAGGAAGATGAGTCGATCTCCTCTTTCATGAATAGATTCAACATGATGATCCTGGAGGTTTAAAATCTGGATTAGTCGACCGTGATGGCCACAATGATGAGCGATCTGCTGAAAAATAACTTGAAAAAGTTGTTAATTAAGATTTATCTCTAGGATCTCCCGGATATACTTATCTGTGCGGAGAAGTATGCCTACATGGAAGAGACCTTTGCCGATTATACTCCTGCCAGTTCAGTCATGGTGGGACCCAATAAAGAGCACCATTCAAGGTGAGAGGAGAAAAACCACCGGCACTCCTAATCCCCACCCCAGAGGCAGAATAATGGAGGTCGAAGTAGTCGATCTCGGAGTCCTCCAAGAAGGATTCGACGACCATCTCCACCTGGGCAGTACAATAACTACACACCCCTGACTGTCCCTCGGAGAAAGGTATTGTTAGAAGTGGAGCTTGAGTTACCTGAACCTCAGTTGATGAGAATGAGGTCGGAATGCCATTGAGATCCGAATAAATACTATTTTTATCATCGTGACCATGGTCATGATACTAAAGACTACCACCAGCTTCACGATGAGATCGAGAGGCTTGCCAAGCAGGGATGATTGAATCATTTTGTCCAAAGAGCGGCCTGTCAATGTCGATCTCCTAGAGTTCAATAGCCACCCCTTTTGTCTTAGCAGCCTCTCCCTCTGCCTCAGTCGCAGCAAGCGCCAGTGTGGCAGGAGCGGCAGTAGGTCGGAGGGCAGATGATGGAAGAAGAGTGACCCATCCGAGGAAAAATCTACATGATTACTGGGGGATCGTCTGGGTCAGGAGAGTCCCTCAGCTTACAATGCCATCCTCGGCCATCCTAGCCTATGGACTTTGAAAGCCGCCTCAAGCTACCATCTAATGGTAAAGTTTCCGATCAAGTACGGAGTGGAACAGATTCGAGGCAATCAAGCCCAGGCTTATGAATGCTTTGCCGTCAAGCTGAGAGCAAAAAATCAACCGACCCTAACAGAGATCCAGTCTGGGCTCCCGATGGGCTTGGATGCTAGGGAGGACCTGATTGACGGATGCCTCCAACCAACTGAGGACTTTTTAGATGTCCCACTAAAGAAGGAGAATCCGAGCCAGATGGTAAAAATCGACTCATGTCTATATGAGGTAACCAAATGCTGGCTAACTAATCTTTAGTAGGAGAATATGGATCTTTTCATCTGGTCTGCTGTAGACATGCCCAGTATCGACTCTTAGGTGATATCTCATCACTTAAGGATGGACCCAACCTATCGGTCGATAAAGCAAAAGAAGCAGAGTTTTACCTCAGAGTGTCAAGAGGCCATAGCTGAGAAAGTCGATAAGTTGCTCAAAGCCGGTTTCATTTAGGAGGTCATGTACCTGGGCGGACCAGCACACAGGAACTTATAGGCTAAAGTAGCTCGATGAAACTCCAATTTTCAGGCCATGAAACTCGATAAATCTCTGCATATATTACTAATGATGTAACAATACTTTTCATAAAAATAAAATTTGTAGGGCCATCAATTTATGATGGGTGCCCGAGTCCTCCAAGGATTGCCTCCTCCTTCTACTGAAGATCCTGAACCATAACTACGGTCAACTAACGTGAGGGCTAACTTACTAGATCTTCGAGAAGATCTTGATGACTTCGAGGCGAGGCTAACTTACTAGACCCCTGTAGAGCTTGAGTCACGAGAGAAGTGGAGGGAGATCCTTAGAAAATCTCCGGAGGGAAACTTACCAGACCCTCAAGAAGACCTCGACAACTTCGAGGTGGGTTAACTTACCAGACCTCTACAGAGCTCGAGTCCTATGAGAAATGGTGGGAGATCCTTAGAGAATCTTCGAAGGGATAACTTACCAGACCCTTGAGAAGACCTCGACGACTTCGAGGTGGGGCTAACTTATCAGATCTTTATAGAGCTCGAGTCATGTGAGAAGCGAAGGGAGATCCTTGAGAAACCTCCGAAGGGCTAACTTATCAGACCTTCGAGAAGACCTCGACGACTCTAAGGTGGAGCTAACTTACTAGACCCTTACAGAGCTCAAGTCATGTGAGAAGTGGAAGGAGACCTTTGAGGAAACTTTCAAAGGGCTAACTTACCAGACCCTCGAGAAGACCTCGATAACTCCGAGGTGGGGCTAACTTACCAGATCTCTGTAGAGCCCGAGTTGCGTGAGAAGCAGAGGGAGACCTTTGAGGAAACCTTCAGAGAGATAATTAATCAGACCCTTAGAATGCTGTTGAGAGTATAAGATATCGTAGGTACAAGCTCGTTGCTGGCACATACTGCCTCTTGCGCGAAGATAAGAAGTGCTAGATGTCATAGGCACAAGATCACCATAGGTACACAATGTCACTCATGAGGGATAACTTATCATACCCTCGAGAAGGCCTCGACGACTCTGAGGTGGGGCTAACTTACCAGACCTCTGTAGAGTCCGAGTCATGCAAGAAGCGAAGAGAGATCCTTGAGAAAATCTTCAGAGGGATAACTAATCAGACCCTCAGAATACCATCAAAAGTGCAAGATGTCGTAGGTACAAGGTTGCTGTTGGCACACACTACCTCTCGCACGAAGATGAAAAGTGCTAGATGTCATAGGTACAAGATCGCTACAGGCACATAACTCCACTCATGAGGGCAACTTGCTTGACCCCTACAGAGTTCGAGTCACACGAGAAGCAGAGGAAGACTCTTGAGGGAACCTTCGGAGGGATAACTAATCAGACTTTGAGAATACCGCTGAGAGTGCAAAATGCCATAGCTACGAGCTCGCCGCTGACACACACTGCCTCTCATGCAAGGATAAGAAGTACTAGATACCGTAGATATAAGATCGTCGCAGGCACATAACATCATTCGTGAGGACTAACTTATCAGATCCTAGAGAAGACCTCGATGACTCCAAGGCAGGGCTAACTTACCAAACCCCTGCAGAGCCTGAGTCATGCGAGAAGCAGAGGGAGATCCTTGAGAAAACCTCTAGAGGGATAACTAATCAGACCCTCAGAGTGCCGCTGAAGAGCCCTAAATGCCATAAGCACAAAATCATCGTCGGTACACACTACCTCTTCAGAAGAAGAATAAAAAGATAGATAACGTATGGCCAGAGGCATTATTTCAACAGTACTTCCGTCTGAGGCATTGTCTCAGACTCAGAAGGTAGGGGGTAGTGTTGAGATGATTATTATGACGTCTCAGATCCATGGATGGCCGAACTATATTTAAGTTGTTCTAAACTGCTCTAAATATGTCTACTTCAATCGAAGTTATCCTAAATATATTTATGCTAAAGCTGAGCTATCTAGAACCTTAGTCGTGCTGAGCTGAGCACTGAGTATTTTTTCATGCTGATCCGAGCTATTCGGATCCTTATGTATGCCGAGCTGAGCATTGAGCATTTTCTCATACTGATCTGAGCTATTCGGATCCTTACGTGTGTCGAGCTGAGCAGTGAGTATCTCCTCATATTGATATGAGCATTTGCTTGTGCTATTTTCTACGAGCTGAGCAAAATTCACACAAAATTCACAAATGCAAATTTAAAATTGAAAACAAAGCAAAGACTTGCAAAACAAAGCATTCTTTTTTATTAAAATCTTTACAAAGAAAAAAACTGATGCTCCAAGTGCTTTACAAAGAAAAAATTGGTATTTCGAACACTTTACTAAGAGAGGACGATTGCTCTAGGTACCATCTTGCGAACAAGAGAAGAAAATAAAGAAAGAGGAAGAAGAGAAAGATGAGAGAAGAAGGAGAGGAAAATAAGAGAAGAAGATGAGGAGGGATGTCCCGCTGCAATCGATAGAGCATCAGATCGGTCAGGTGAGTTGGTTCGATCTTCGTCCATCAAGGACTTCACCTCCTCACCATCCGGATGAGCTGATTCAATCTTCATCCATCAAGATCTCTACCTCTTCGTCGGTACTACTAACTTGTATGCTGTGAAGTTCTAGATATGGCATTATCCTCAGCAGATGGGTCTTGCAATCATCGAACCCTGGATGAAGGTGGCAGTGGCGACGTCGAGCATTTTCCTCCTAAACACCGCAGAATCTCAGAACTCTGCAATGCAGCACTCCTAAATTGCAGGTGGAATCTGCTCAAGCGGAGGAGGGGGGCCCTATGAGAAGAGGATGCACTAGTCCGCCTAGCTCTTTCCCTTTCATGGGCTAAATGTCTCCAATGGGCATCTCTTGCAAAGGCATTCCACTCTCTCATTCATTGCTTAATTAGCTCCAAGGGTGACAGATTCAAAGGCAACGACATGGCAGCATGCGAAGAAGGAGACTTCTTGCCACAGAAGGAGAAGTAGAGATCCCTTTACTCTCTGATTTCCTCTTTATAAATACCAGGAGCCACATCAATCGCTAATCGATGCTTTCCAGAAGTTAATGGCCAAGCAGTTAATGATGCACTTTCTCCAAAGTGGGAATAAATCCCTATGACATTTTGCAAAGCAGAATGTGCCCGCATGGTGCATGTTCATAGGCCTCGTGCCATCTTTCAGACATGGCCTTATCGAGTGAATCACTGATCATTATTTTTCATAATCATCCATATTTAAGGGAGCAAAATGAGGTTACCGATCAAAGTAAATTGCCTCAGATCGGCATAATTAAGTTCACGTAGCAAAGGTATGACAAAAAAGATTCTACTCGTTTTATTCCTTTAAAAATTTTCTTACAAATGACCATAAAGAGACTAAAATATGAAAAAGAGAAATACAGAAATTACAGGATGGTGCCTGGAGCTGAGGTGCCGGCCTCCTAGACATCCACCATGGTAGGATCCCAGATTTCATCTAAGAAATTCAAGTCCAGATCCAGATAATTGGCAGTAACTTAGGCTTGGATAGACTATCTTCCAACATCTTAGGCATCGGCAGAATATTCAGCTCTTTCTTCCTCATATTTTTTTATGGTTCGGAAGGCCCCCAATCGGGGCTTCAGCTCTCTTATTTCTTTTTGCAAGTGAGAATTCTCCTCGCTAGCGGCTGCGTTCCTCTTTGCCTGAGCTTCAAACTCCACTGCCTTGTCCAGCAGTCTAGAATTCTTTTCAACATCCTTCTTTAATGCCGCCTCAGCATCTTCGGCTCTCCTCTCGGTGGTGTCGCCTTGCATAGAGACTTCTCTGATCTCCTTTTCGGCCTTCTCTTTTGCTCTTTTGAGCATCTCAACTTCAAGCCTAGATTTCTTCATCTTTTTGGCTAGCTCACGGGAGCTTTCAATGTACCCGTTTAAGTAATGGATGAACTGGTAAGCGAAAAAAAATTTATAAGTAATAAATGAGCATATAGTAAGTGCTAAATGGGAAAGCCCCAACATACCCAGATGAGGCAATCTACGGCTCCTCTCTTTATCTCTCTCCGAGGGACATTCAGCAGCTCGTTTGCATCGATAGAAAGGAGCAATCTAGAGAGTAGCTCGCTCGTCAGTGTAGGATCCTTCAGCACTAAGGACTCAAGCTTCAGCCTAGCCGGCACAGCTCCAAACGCGTCGGCAACCTCGACTGGTGCCTCATCTTAGGGGGATTCGACAGCGGGTGAAGCTGATCGAATCAGTGAGCTAAGAGGAGCAGATAAGCTCAGAATCACCTCTTCCAGGTCTTGATCTGTATGGCCCACTTAGCAGCCTGCGATAGCTGAGATGGTAGGCAAGCCGCTTTTCACCCACGTAATCTCATGATCCTCCAGAGGAGAAGGTTCAAACTCCCTAGCCTTCGAAGTCGGTTGTGTGGGATCTCCGACTCTAGCTCGGAGGCTCCATCCGATGGCAGACTTGGCACATCTTTTTCGCAGAATTTTTTTCTCCCTCTTTGGCGGGCTCGAGCTCTTTCCAGCATCTAGCTCTGCGATCATGGTGATCAAATTGTAAAATGAATAGAGCTGAAAGATTTAAGGCCAGAACAGCTGACTTGCATATCTTAAGGAGCGACTTGGTTGATGCCGACATTAAACAGTGCCTGAGCCGATAGCAGCTCTTTCAACTCTAGAATCCTGAAGCCCGTTAGAGCTGCTATCTTCTGCTCCAGACTCTTGTTCGTTGAAGGTTCCTTTAGTATAGCCTCTCGGAGATCGTCTCAGATGGTAAAATTTCAGTCTTCACCTGATGTCTGCGAGATGAAGAGAAATCTAGACTTCCAACTATGCACGACAAAAGGCATATCCGAAAATATCAGACGAAAGTCATTTTTTTTCTTCCACAGAGTCACGTACCATCACCTGCGCCAGTCTGGGTGTCGCTTGAGGCTGAAGAGAAAATAGAAGAATGTGACATTTGGCACAATCCCAGCCAGCATACATACTGTGGTAAAGTCGCAGATATGCAGTCATACATTCGGCACTACCGTACATGATGATATTTTGAAGTATTGGAGGAGTGTCATAAAAAAGGGGTGGAGAGAGCCTCTACCCTATTTGGAAGCATTCCTTATAGAAGCCCTACGTCCTAAAGGTGGACAGCAAACTCGATCATTCGATCTCAGGACTTCAAGTTAGAACATGGTAGGTATTTGATGTTGCTCGTGCAATATGATTATGTCCCGCTTTGTCGACTCTGATCTGAAGCCCAATGGTATAAAGTTAGGCTCTATGGTGGCTATCTCTCTCTCTCGTGCAGGAAAGCCGTGAAAGGGAGAAAAAGAGAGAAACTCACAGTAGAAGGAGAAGATAACTAGAACTTTGCAAGGTCCGTATCGCATTCTATCTAGAGATTTTAAATAATTTCAGACTTGAATGGGGCCTCCAAAAACCGCCTCCCATCGGTGCATTAATTGCAGGAGATGTGCATCGACAGAAGACTAGTATAAGCGCGACATGTGGAGACTGTGAATGGATGTGATTGCTGCCACTGATATGATAGTTAATGCCAATGACAGGTGAATCATCCTTTACGTCATTTTTGAAGGAATGTGTATAGACATGCACCAATTCCTCCCACGCGGATGCAATTCGAATTTTAGTCTTTTCAAAATCTGTACGACAGGTATGAAAATTCACCCTGAATCAGAATGAAAATTATAATCTCTACTACATTTGCAATTATAACCACAGCTAGAGCCGATTCAGATTTTCATTTTAGCTTCAGCTCGGCTCGTGCCTTACTTAAAGCACAACACAAGCTAAGTATTGCCTGGACTATTACTCTAATTAAGTTTTGTAGTTATAGCTAGGGGCCGAGCATATGTTAAAGACTTTGATTCACATATTTAAAAGCATGATTTATATTTATCAAAAGAAGAAGATTACATTTGTTCCTATGGAGATTCTATTACAAGATCAGGGGCCTCGGATCATAGAGAACAAAAGAAGAAGAGGGCATAAATTACTCCTTAGGGGGATTGTCGAGGCGGTCGTCTGTGGGATGGTATTCCTCAGTGCTGACGATGCCTTCGATCTAGACGGTTGCATTGATCTTGTCTATCTCATCCGAAAAGTGAGATGTCATGATAAATCTCGATCAGTTATCCGACAACATTGCCTATAAATCCTCATCCAGACTATCGATTTGAAGATGCTGGATGAAGTCAGGAGGAAGGTACACCTGGGTAATAGACTTGTACTTCTCGAAGCCCATGAGGAATGCCGTCCTGCAAGCTTGGGCTATAATCTTAGTCCTTTCCTTCTCCAGCTACTTTCTCCTGCTTTTAGCACATTTGAGTAAAATCTCCTAATTTATAATTTTTTTCTAAAGAAGCTTATGATTTACCTTTCTCTCTTCCACCTTTTCTTCAAGTGCTCCACCTTCGATCCGATCTCTTGGACTCCCGAGAGTGGCTCTGGAGAGGCCTGAACTCCCTTGGAAGTGAAGCGCCTGTCTTCTTGAGGAGCCTCTCTCCACGGCTCATCCCTTCAGAGGTTTTGGCCCTCTTGGATGGATCACCACTGGGGCTCTTTTGAGGGTGAGTTTTAAGATGAGGAGAACTCCTTCTCGCTTCAAGTGTTCTCCTTAGATGCTCCAGGTCATCACGAGTCTAGTGATTGTCTCTCTCAGTCTCGGACCTCTGTCTCTCGAGGATTTTAATCCGCTCTTCGAGATCTTCAACCTTCCTGTCGTCTTTAGATTTCTATCGCTTGAAGGCCTCAATCCATCTTTCGACTTGCCGCATCGACTCCTGGACCTTCTAAAGAGCCTCCTCTGTAAAGCTGAGCTCCTTGACCAGCTCAGTATTATTCCTTTCTAGATACTCTAATCGATACTTCAGTAAGTCGATCTCCTCCTCCATCGTCGGAACATCGAGATTGAAACTGATGAGGCTCGCCAAACATTGGCCCACATGTACAAGGGATCTTAAAGCATCGATAGATCGCTTCTTCCCCCTTTGTTCGTTAAGAAACAATCTCTTAGCTGGCGGTAGGAGATTCCTCAAGTACTCTATCATGGATTGGAGGTTCTCTCCTACAGATGGAGCATGAGATGTCGGATCTGAGGGTCCTCCATAGAAAGTGGATGCAAAAAAGAATCCAGCAGAAATTGCCATCTCCAAAGATCTCCCAGTCTCCATCGTTGCCACTGGATCTTTCTTCGGGTTGTCGATCACTTTCTCTATTTGCGCTACCTTAGTTGGATCTTTTTTGGAGCATCCCTCGATGCTCATTTTCGATGCTATCTCCATCGACATCCTATTGATCAAAAATTTCTCTGGAGAATCCTGCATTATGGCTTCCAATGGTGGGGATGTGGACTCAATGGTAGGAGCGGCATGTTCTTCTTTTCTGACTGTGGGTTCTGTTTCAGCAACCAAAACCACGACCTACCTCCTACGAGCTAGAATTTGCTCAAGTCTCTTTATGCGCTGTGAATCCATCTTACCCCAAGGAATCATGATGAATAATCAATACAAAAAAAGATCTGAGGCTACCTATGCCTTCAAAGCACAAATTTAAAGGAGGAAGAAAATGAAAAGCCGCCACAAAGTAATTGAAACCTCGAAGGGATCGTCATCTAAGTGGTCCCATCAGTTATGTTCATCTGCATCGGTTGTATTAGGCTGACGTTATGCACTTTAAATGCAGTAGGCAGGTATGAAAGCAGAAGCACGTGGCATTGGATCTGAGGCAGTTTTGAAGTACTCCTTTCGCTTGATTTTTAGACTCAGAAGTAGAGGGTAGTGTTACGGTGGTTACTGTGAGTGCCTCGGATCAGCACTGCATCACAAGACATTTCAAGTCCTCGGATCATCAATATGACCACTGAGCATCCTATGAGCTGAGGCATCCGCGAGGTCTAATCTGTGTATAAACCGTCCTCATCACTTCAGCTGACTTATCTCTTCAATGTGCGCGATAGCTGTCCATCTTGAATAGATAGGATCTGGTGTAACTGTCTCCCTTGATCTCATGGGAGCAATTAAGGGCTGAATTATCTCGTTCAGTATAACATATCCACCAGCCCACCAATTTCGGAATCGTGCGATCTCACAGCTAACAACCCAGCTATCCGACAGTCTTCTATATAAACAATCGGACCCTTGAGGGCCCAGGTAAGTCCAATCAAATTTCTCTCGGAGAACCCATTGCTGCTCCTATGTTCTCTACTTTTTTGACTTAAGTATCGGAGAATTCTCGTCGGAGCCACAACCTCCAATTTGAGATTTATTTTGCAGATCACTCTAGCACCAGCATCCCTGCACGAGGACCAGACATCCATCTTCTGTTCTTGACCGATTTCAGCATATATATATATATATATATATATATATATATATATATATATATATATATATATATATATATATGGCTATTCTTATAGGATTAGACTAAAGATCTTATAAAAATTGGGTCTATTGGATCATCTAGCTCGCATCTTCTAAGGGTCTCCCAAATCCTAGCCTTGGGCTATAGAAAGAATAAAAAGTTGTTCACAAGTCTTTTTTTTTCCCCTCTGGAAGGCATTTGGTAAGTAAGCCATACTTAAATGAGTGGCCCAATCCGTAAATCTTGCAGGATTTTGTAGAAGCACTTGTAGGATGTTATTGAATCATAGAGGCTCGCTTAATTTTTTTTTCTCAGATGCGTTACATTTTTTTCTATCAAATGTACCGACAATCATGATTAGGAATATGAAAACTAATCAAAGAATCATTTTAAATTGATCAAATTTATGGTCAGATAATTATTGGATCTCCTAGTTTTTCATTGATGGTTCAACAAAGAAGCCGGACAATCCAACTCAGGAACATGTTTGGGCTTTTAGATAGAATCTAAGGTAGCTAAATTTCCAAAACATACCCCAAGTAAGTTATTTTTAATATTTATATGTTGCATTAAGTTTAGATGATTTTGATTAGAAAAATTTTTGCACTCATAAGTTTGTTTAGTTTTGTTACATTCGTTAATTTTATGCTTCAATTTTCGCAATTTAATTGACTAAAGGAGCCGTGGGTAGAATATAGTCTACACGTTTCTTTCTTTAACCTAACTTAAAGAATTAGTTTCATTATTCAAACCCTTATTTCTATAAAAGTTTTGATAATATTTTTTCTTTGTTTTTGGGGTACTGTAAAACAGAAGAGCAGAAAGTAAACAGAAACGTCAGAAAATAGATAAAAAAATATAAAAAAAATACAGAGCATATATCTCCATGATGGAGCTGAAATCGGATCAAGTATGGATTAAATACTAGCATATCTATATTCATATTTATTTTATTTAATGAACATAAATACAGATATAGATATTATTTGGATGAAAAAAATTCATATCCATATTTGTTTTAAATGGATATAGATATAATTTGGATACAAGAAGTATGGATATAATTATTGATATAACTTCGATAATTAAATTTTATAACTACCAAATCAAAGATATTACTAATTATATGATAAATTAAGTTAATAATATTTTTATATACTGTATATATTTTTTAAAATTAATAAATGATATATAAAATTATATAAGATTACACGTAGATTCAGATATTCGGATACGGATCGAATAGTTATTTATCCATATTCATATCTGTTTTTCTTTGAAGAATATGGATATGAATTTGAATACTAATCAGATCATAAATTTTTTATCCATTGGATACGAAGACGGATTCGGACAGATAATATCCATACCATAATGCTTAAACCATTCTTAAACGATGTGCTAAGAGTAAAATTTGTACTAAGAGTCCCATGGAGGTTAACAAATGCAGGTGACGCCATTGAGTTTATATACCCGGCCTCATATTCAATAATTTAGAGCAGTTCTTGGTTATCAAACCCAGATCATATATTTTTACCAAAAAAAAAAAATAAAAGCCAGATCATATATCTCTGTAATAATGCTCAAACCATGGATCGTTCGCCCAATCCATGACAGAATCCGTTGGAAACTCCATGGAGGCGAACCAATCAGGAAACCAATCCATGATAGGATCCCTTGCAAGCTCCATGGAGGCGAACCAATCAGAGATAGGAAGGTCGGTGAGTTCCGCCACTTGATTTGCTGATTGCATCACGGAGGCGGACCAATCGGAGGAAGGGAGGTCGGTGAGCACTGCCGCCTGATTTTCTGCTTGCAAGACCGGTTCTGAAGAAGAATTATTACTCGGTCCTGCATCACTCGATGTCGTTCCATTCTTTTTATAGTCTTTAGTCTGATAAATGATGCAGAGAGCCAATTCATTCGCCTACAAGAAATCAAAATAATTAGGCTTGAGCAGTCTCATGGGCTACATATAATCACCACGGGAATCGTTTGGTGCAAGATTTCCGGTCCTCTCCGTCAGACTTGACTCTTTTAAGTTTGAAGATGCAGTAATAACATGACTTTTTGCACTGCCAATGCAGTGCGCGCATGTGACTGGGAGGGAGCATGTCAATTACTCATGTGCTGCCAAATATATTAGCTTGTAAAGGTAACGTTTTAATCTCAGTGCATATATGGATGAGGGACTCGGTACGTAATAATAATTCTCGGCCCCGAAGTACATCAATGCCAAAAACTTAAGAAAACAAACCCTATAAAATTTTGTTACAATCTTGCAAGAAGTTTATCACAGCGAGAAAATGATTATTGTAGGTATTCCCAAGCAACTTCAATGTATCGTACATAAATAATCAATATGAAACTAAATACACATCTGCACGAATTCTTACAAATTTTTTCCATTTAAATCTTAGCATCTTCATCAAGCTAAAGATTCAAATCCATTCATTCATTCATAAACACTGCAATCAGTCTGTGACCAGTCCTAACCAGTCCTAATGAACCCATATTGTGGTATTTCTTGATTTATATAGGCTATGAACTATATTGACTTTAATACCTTTTGTAATAACTCAGACCCTCATTTAAAAATGTTAATCGAAAAGTATTATTTGTGTTACAAAATTCTTTACAGAAATTCAAGATCTTTCCGGCAAACAATAGATGTGGAACTAAATACATGTCTATCTAGATCTTTGTATTCTTATTAACATATAAATATGGATATCTTGTTTTGGAAAAAAAAAAAAATACTAGCAGAGAAGTAACAAGATAAATTTGATCTAATATGAGGTCTAACTGATTGGCTAATTTTTTCTTAAAAAAATAAAAATTCCGAAACTGGTCCTCAGATGAGATCATTCGGTTTTTGGAATAAAAGCTTCCAGGTACCTATTTGTTTTAGAAAAACTTGATGCATATATATATGATTTAATATGATTGCTTTATTAAATATCTATCTACATTAAATATGATTGATTCATTAAATGGTGATAGAATTTTGTAATTTTTTCATTTGAGATTTATATTTGCCTTACTTGCATCTTTTAGCCTCCATATCAATAAAAACACTGGATAAAACTTTTATGGTCGGTCCGACCATTAAAAAATTTATAGTCGGACCGCCATCTGTCACGTATCCTCACATATATAAAAAAAAAAAATTGTTTCTTCTTTTCCACGTCCAACCCCCCGCCGGCTCCGCCCAATGCCTGCACCCCTGGTCCCTCGCCCCCGCTCCCACCCCACCGGTGCCTACACCCCGGTGCTCCGTCCCGCTGCCCCGACGCCTGCACCCGGGGCCCGCGATGTCTGCGCCGCCCCCGCCACGGCCCCCCACCCCTCGCCCGCCCCCACCCTTGCCCCGACGCCTGCAACCTGGCCTCCGACCGCCTGCACCCCGACTCCTCCCGTCCACATCACCCCCGCCGAGGCCCCATCCCACCACCGTCCGCGCTGTCCCTGCTGAGGCCCCACCCCTCCTCTCTCCTAGCTCCGGTGCCACCAACCCCTCTCCCTCTCCCCTCCTCTCCTCCCCTTTTTTTCTTCTCTCTGTTTCTGCTTTGTGATCCGTGGGGTTGGAGGACACATGGCAGATGATGATGGCCCAGACCATAATTTTTTTCATTGTCGGGCCGATCATAAAAGTTTTATCTAAAAACACTACAAATCATGTCTCTTGTTACTTGATTTTGCCAATAACTCAAGTCGAATTAGGGACACTGCTAGACGTCGATAATGATTTGCTTATCCAGTTAAATACTCCCTTACCCCAGGTGGAATGCGGCTGGAGTCTAGCGTGTACTCTATCATTGCCATCTTGGTTCTTTTCTCTGGGGATGGTCCCTGCATATAGATTAGATGCTGTACAAACCCAAGCGGCCTGCCTTCGAGGTCTCTTATCTCCTGCCTCCCATCGCGTGCATGCCAGCGACCAAACTCGCTGCTACGCTTCCGTCCTCCATTAACCCAAATGGGACGAGTGAAGTAACGTCTTCTCTCTCCTTTATCTGGAACACCTGCCATGTCTCCACACACAAAAAGACTCACGTTTCAGCCCTTCTGTTGCGAGGATGTCAAGGCCAAGTCCAATGGCACTAGAAGTTAGAAAGATAGATAGATAGAGAGTGAGAATATCAAAGGCCACCACGTTCTTTTGAGATCAAAGATCACCTAGCCAGTTCTTTTGAGCGCACATCTCTCTCTCTCTCTCTCTCTCTCTCTCTATATATATATATATAGGCCTACAAATGAACAACTCACCGGGGAGCTTCTCGGGCTTATAATTAAATAGATCATCCAAGCGTATAATGCCTTCATCGGCGTCGGGGCTGATAGGTGATGACCTTCCATACAGCTTGTTCTCGAGGCACTGAAGAGCCTTTGTGTGTTCGTTAAGTAGCCATGGTCTTGTGTTGCCCCGGGGTTTGAGCATGTTGGGGAAGCCTCCGTTGAGAAGCGCAGTTGGTAGGAAGAAGCCTTAGTTGACTCTTCGTGCATGCCCGGGGATGTATATGCGCGATTGAGGTCATTTTCAGTTAACCAGGTCGCGGACGCTATTTTCAGTTAACCAGGAGTTCTCCTGATCGACGTGGCGGGACCACAATTCCAGCCTACCATTTTCTTCCTGATCGACGTGGCGGGACCACAATTCCCCGAGCAAATTACTCACTTTCGGCTTGTTTCCGTGTGGACGGCTTCGGACAGCGCGCTGGTGCTGGGCCTTGTCAGGCCACAAGTACAACTTTTAGTTGTATCTATCAGCGCATTCTCTTTCGTGAAACTTCTTTTGCGTTGAAATAGTAATTAGTAAAAAAAAAAAAATACTGGGATACCACACCAAATTTATATGATTTATATTTAGATACTGTTGCTATTGTTACGACGGCACCATGAATATTTTGAATCAGTATATTATCATAAAATATCTCAAGCCATCGAGCTATTAGAGTAGCTGTCGACCTAAGAACAGAACCGAGCTACCAACTTACTGCCTGCCGCATGGTCTGATTGGCACGTGAACTGTCTTCGTTACCTCGACCGACTTATTTTCTAACGTGTGTAACAGCTGTCCATCTCAAATAGATAGGCTCGAGGTAACCATCTCCCATGATTTCATGGAAGCGATTAAAGGCTAAAATATCTCATCCGCAATGGCATGTTTAATAGTCTTACAATCTTGAGATTACACGATTTTACAGCTGTTCGACCAGCTGTTCGACGATATTTTATACAAACAACCAAAGCCCCAAGGATCAAAGTGAGCAATTCCTCTAAAAAAACTCCTTGTTGCACTCTTTGTTCTCTAAATCTGACTTTGAGTATCGGAGGATCCTCACAAGAGCGAAAATCTCCTTCTCGGACTTCTTTTATAGATTTCTTCAGCACTCTCTGTGTAAGGACCAGACGCCCGCCTTCGGATTTAGCCAAAAAAATAGTAACAGATAGAGAAAGAACGTAACCTTCATCATGCCACCAAAGCGAGCATCATCCTGACTCTCCAACGTCGCCGCCTCTTGCCGGACGGAGAGCTAGCCCAATAGCCAGGCACAGCAACCGGCATTGGAGACTCCTCCACTAATCCAACTAGCGTTGATCATGACGGATTTGTTCAACCAGCTCTTCCAGCAGGTTCAGAATTTGATGGCCGCTATTCAAGCGGTCCAGATTGTTCTTATACTTCCTCAGACGGTGCCGCAGCCTGCTCAAGCTACCCCTGTATCTTCCTTAGCAGTGCAATCAGTGGTTGTCTCAATGGCACCATCGATGCTTCCTGCGATGGTGCCCCTATCGAATACAGCTCCGCACTCAGTTCCTCAGCTGCCATCACAGCTAGAGCCACATGTACCTCCTCAGAGCCCATAGAGGAGGCCGACTCACTAGAGCCATCCCTGGGCCCAGCATCCGACCAAGCGGTGATCTCCTAGTCCGCGATCAGGGTATGATTCAACCCCTGATCGCCATTCTCCTTAATATTCTAAGACCTGCACCTTCTGAGATCTTGCTATCGAAAGATGGTTTCGAAAACTTGATGAGAGGATAGATAAGAAGATCGAGAATGCTCTTAACAATAACTCCTCAGTGCAGCCCTACGAGGGGTTCAATAATGAGCCATCCTTCGCTTCGAGGATAGTGCAGGAGCCACTTCCTTGGCACTTCAAGTTACTCTAGCTCGAGATCTACGACGGGACCACCAACCCCATCGATCATCTGGAGACATTCAAGGCGGTAATGCTCCTCCAAGAAGCATTTGATACCATCCTCTGTCAAGCATTCTCTCCTACTCTCAAAGGGGTAGCTCGATAATGGTATGCAAGCTTAAAGCCATTTTCCATCTACTTCTTTGAGGAGCTGTCGGTCCTTCATTGGTCACTTTATCAGCAGCCAATGATAGTAGAAGTGATCCGACTACCTCCACACCATCAAGCAGAAGGAGAACAAGTCGATCTGCACCCATGTCAACTGTTTCAATGCGGTGATCCTGTAAGTCTGCGATCTGGATCAGTCGACTGTGATAGCCGCGATGATGGATGGTCTACTGAAAAATGACTTAAACGAATCATTGACTAAGACTTATCCCTGAGACTTCTTGGACATGCTTGCCCGTGCAGAGAAGTACGCCCGCACGAAGGAGATTTTTGCAGAGGAGATCCCTGCTAGTTTCGTGACGCGCGGCAGGGCTGAATAAGGAGCACTCTCCAAGACGAGAAGGGAGAACTCGCCAGCGCTCCCAATCTCTATTCCAGAGGTGGAAGAATAGGGGCTCCCGAAATAGTCGATCTTGAAGTCCTCAGAAAAGGGATCAACATCCTTTACCTCCTAGACATTATACTAACTACATGCCTTTGAATATTTCTAGGGGGAGATACTAATGGAGGTACGAGCCGAGCTACCCAAGCTTTTGAAAATGTGGATGAAGTCAGAGTACCATCATGATCCAAATAAATATTACTTCTATTATTGGGATAGCGGTCATGACACTAAAGATTGTATCCAGCTCCGAGACGAGATTGAGAGGCTCGTCAGGTAGGGGAGGCTGAATCACTTTGTTCAAAGGGCAGCACCTCAACATCAACCTCCGAGAGATCAATAGTCACTTCTTTTGCCTTAGCAACCATTTTCTCTGCCTCAGCCACAGCCATTATCGGTGCAGCAGGATAGGCATAAAATAGGGGGTCAGGCGATGGTGGAAGGCCGATCCATCTGGAGAGAAATCCATATGATAGCTGTAGAAGTGTTCGGATCGGCGAAGCCTCCGAAGGCAAAGAGGCCAAGGCTCGAGGATAGGCATGAAAACACCATTCTCTTCACCGAGCAGAATGCGGAAGGTATACTTGTCCCGCACAATGATGCGGTGGTTGTAATAGCAAATATTGCTTATTTTAATGTACACCATATTTTCGTTGATAATGAAAGCTCGATTGATATTTTGTATGATTCTATCTTCACCCAAATAGAATTTATACTAGACTAGCTAAATAGATTTGATACCTCGATTCAAGATTTCTCTGGAAGTTCAGTGATTTTGAAAGGGATGATTAAGCTCTCTATTACTGTGGATACTCCACCACAGTGAACAACAATCCAAGTCAACTTTCTGATAGTTAAACTTCTCCAGACCTATAATGCAACCCTTGGCCATCTGAGCTTATGAACTTTAAAGGCCGTTGTATTGAGCTATCACTTGATGGTAAAGTTTCCAACCAAGGATGGAGTGGGGTAAATTCGAGGCAATTATGCCATGGCTTGACAATGCTTTACTGCCAAGCTTCAAGCAGTAGGCCGGCCAGCCCAAGTGGAGATCTGGCCTGAACTTTCAATAGGGTTAGATGCTCGAGATGATTTAGTCGAGGAATGTGCCCAGCCAATTGAGGACCTCCTAGATGTTCCTTAAATGAAAGAAGATCCCAATCAGACGATGAAGATCAGCTCATACTTGGATAAGATAACCAAGAGTCGACTAATTCCTCTTTTGTAGGAGAATATGGATCTTTTGCTTGGTCGGCTGCAGACATGCCTGGCATAAATCCAACGGTAATATTCCACCACCTGAAAGTAGATCCAATCCACCATCCTATGAAGCAGAAGAAACAAAGCTTTGCCCCAGAGTGCCAGAAGGCCATAGCCGAGGAAGTGGACAAGCTGCTTAAGACTAGCTTCATCGAGAAGGTTATGTATCCAGACTGATTGGCAAATGTTGTGCTGGTCAAGAAGGCGAACGGAAAGTGGCACATGTGCATCAACTTCATCGATTTGAACAAGGCTTGTCCTAAAGACAGCCACCCACTGCCTCAGATCGATCACTTGGTGGATGCTACTTCTCAACATGAGCTCTTCAGCTTCATAGATGTCTTTATTAGTTATAATTAGATTCGGATGGCACCTGAAGATGAGGAGAAAATAATCTTTATCACTGATTGTGGGTTTTTCTTTTATAGGATGATGCCCTTTGGCCTAAAGAATATAGAGGCTACCTATAAGCAGTTGGTGGATAGAATTTTTAAAGATCAGCTTGACTGCAATATAGAGGCATATGTAGATGACATGCTTGTCAAGAGCCGAGCTACCTCAGATCATATTGCTGATCTCCGAGAGATTTTTGACACCCTCTACCGATTTCGAATGAAGCTGAATCCAGTGAAGTGTGCCTTCAAAGTTATTGTCGGCAATTTTTTTGGGTTAATGATCTCGTGAAGAGACATCAAAGCAAATCCTGAGAAGATCAAGACAGTCCTTGAGATGATGCCATGAAGAATCATCGAAGAAGTGTAGTGTCTTACCGACAAGGTCACTTCGCTCAACTGCTTTGTCTCTAGATCGATCGAGAGATGCCTCCCTTTCTTTCAGACCCTCAGATGGCCAAAAGACTTTCAGTGGACTATTGAATGCTAGAAGGCATTTGAGGAATTGAAGCAGTACCTCAGCTCTCCACCATTGCTCTCGAAGTCCCAATTTGGTGAGGAGTTGCTATTATATATCGCCGTTTCTCCAGTGATGATCAGCTTAGTCCTTATTCGGGAAGAAGGATGGATTTTAAGCCGATATACTACACTAGCAGAGTCCTTCATGATGCGAAAACCAGATACTCCAAGCTCAAGAAGCTGATTTTTACACTAATCGTCATAGCGAGGAAGCTACGGCCTTACTTTCAAGCTCACACAATAGCATTGCTTATGGATCAGCCGATCAAGGCCATCCTCCATCATCCAGACACCTCAAGATGTATTGCAAGGTGGGCTCCAAAACTTGCTGAATTGGATGTGCAGTACCATCCGAGATCTTCCATTAAGGCTCAGATGTTGGTAGACTTTATCTTTGAAAGCACCATCCCAAATGAAAGAAGCTCAGAAGTTGTAGAAGTCTTGAAAGTTGGAGAAAGCTCAAGAATTAAAGAGGCAGATACATGATCTGATCCGGAGGAGCTATGGATACTGCATGTCGATGGCTCATCAAATACGACAGGAGCTGGGGCTGGGCTCATCTTAACCAGTCCTAAAGGAGACATGGCGGGATATGCTTTGCACTTCAAATTTTCGGCCACCAACAATGAGGCAGAATATGAAGCTTTGCTTGCTGGTCTCAAAGTGGCGAGAAAAGAAGGGGCCCAGCATCTGAAAGTCTTCAGTAACTTCCAACTAATGGTTGGACAAATCAAGGATGAATATGAGATCCGAGAGGAGAACATGAAGAAATATCTTCAAAAGATAAAGGATTTAACCTTGACATTCTTGAGTTTTGACATTTAGTAGGTCCCTAGAGCGGATTATGCTGGAGCAGATGCACTATCAAAGTTAATGGCCTTGTTGCCCATTGACTTGTAAAAAGGGACGTACTTCAAAGTATCAAAAGTCTCGAGCCTCGAGGAGGCTCTCGTCATCCAGCAAATTGATGAAGAACCCTATTGGATTGATCCTCTACTCAAGTATCTCAGGTCGGATGAGCTACCACCTGACCGCAAGGAGGTTTGGAAGATAAAGAAGCTGGCCGCTTGCTATATTCTGTATGATGACAAATTGTATAGGCGGTCTTTCTCCCTACCTCTATTGAAGTGCTTGCGCCCATTTGAGGCAGATTAAGCACTCACGAAGGAATCTACGGAAGCCACTTGGGAGGTAGATCCCTGTCTTATAAAATCCTTCGGCAGGACTATTACTAGCCCACAATGTAGCAAAACGCAGGTAACTTTATCAGAAACTGTGACAGATGCCAATGAAATTCCAATATTCAGCATCACCGTTAGCACTTCCGACTCCCATCAGTGCCCCATGGTCATTTGCTTAATGAGGGATGGATATTCTTGATCTTTTTTCTCTCACATCAGGTTAATGTAAGTTTCTTCTGGTGGCCATCGACTACACAAAGTGGGTCAAAGCCGAGTCTTTGACCCACATAATCAAGACAAGAGTAAAGGATTTTATTTGAAAATCTATCATCTACCGCTATGGTCTTCCTAAAGTGCTGATTACGAATAATGATAGACAGTTTAGTGGTGCTCAACTTCATGAATTTTATAGAGAGTATGGAATAGAGCACCGCTTCACAATGGTGGGCCACCCACATGCAAATGGAGAGGTAGAGGTAACCAACAAAACTTTTTTGTAGGGCTTGAATGCCAGAATAGATCGGACTGGGGGGTTATAGGTAGATGAGCTTCATCATATGCTGTGGGCTTATCGGACCACTCAAAGACTCCCAATTGGTCAGACTCTTTTCAATCTCGCATTTGGGACTGAAGCGGTCATACCTCTAGAATTTGGGCTACCATCCCTCAGAGTGGAGGAGTATAATAAAGACCCTAACTCAGTATGACTTCGAGCTAACTTTGATCAGATCGAAGAAAGCAAGGAGTGTGCCGCCGTGAGAATGGCTGCCTATTGTTAGAGGGTAGCCAGATACTACAATGCTCGAGTCAAGACCAAGGAGTTTCGAGTTGGCGATCTGGTGTTACAATGAACCGAAGTTTCACAGCCTACCGAGCAAGAAAAATTATCATCCAACTGGGAAGGCCCTTATTAAGTGGATGAGGTAGTACGTCCTGACACTTATCGACTAAAGCAGCTCGACGGGACTCCACTTCCTAGGCCATGAAATTCAGCTAACCTGCACATGTATTATCAATGATGTAGTAACATCTTGCCATTATATATATAAAATTTCAAGTTCATTAATTTGTGTTTGCACATGGAAGTGGTGTGAGAAACTTGAACTCCTATCCTACAAGCTCTACAAAGATTTCTTTAAGCAGTATCATACTTGATGAACAAAGACTAACCAAACAGGATCTTTGAAGGGCGAACCTAGAAGGATCCTCAGTTCGTAACAAGATCCACTACAACAGAACAGGATATTAGCGATGCAAAAAATTCATCGCTTGTAATCGATTTTCATCGGTATAATAGTTATTAGCAATAAAATTATCATCAGTAATATTTAGTCGTAAATAATGACGTCGTTGATAATTTTTTATGATAGAAAAAAATTTTCGTCGTCAATAATCAATATTACCAATCAAAAATTTTCATCATTAAAAATTTTTGACGAAAAAATTTAGTCGTAATAAAAAGTAATTTATGATGAAATATTATGTCATTAATAAAAAAATAATTTAAAAAATTATTTGTAATAAATCACTTTCATCGCTATTAATTTAATTAAAATTTTTTATAAAATTTAAAATTTAAAAAAATATTAGCGATGTAAATATTTCATTGCAAATATGATAATTTTTGATGTAAATTTTTATTGCTACTAAATTATTAATTATTTATGATAAAATTATTTTCATTATTATTAATTTAATATAAAATTTTAATTTTTTTAAATTTATTAAAAAAATTATTTACGATCAATTTTTTTATCACTAATATATTTTTTGGCAACCAATATTTCATCGAGAATAATTCCATCACTAAAAATTTACACATATTTTTTTAAATAATTTATGAATATATATTTTTAATTTATATTTATAATATTTTTTATTTATAATTTATAAAATTAAAATAAAAAATTTACATAATAAACTCATAAATAAATTTTATTATTTTATTATATTAAATTAAAATTATAAGAGATTTGAAATAAAAATAAAAAGCTACATAAACAGACCGTCAAGTGTCGGCATCTGCAGAAGGAGAACGGAGTAGGAAAGGAGAGTGCTCGGAAGAGTTCGAACCATCCTACTGCTGCCTCATCAGTTGCATCATCCACTCTATCTGTGCTATCTGCTCTATTATCTAGATCTGGAGCAGTTGGTACTCGTCGATGCATGCAACCAACTCATCAGCTTACTACTCAGTCCGCTGTCGATCCTCAATAGCCTGTCTCTGTACCTCTACTAGTCGAGTATCGCAGGCTGTATAGATGTCAGCTCTAGATGAGCATGAGGATGAGAGAGCACTGATCCCATGCCCTAGACCCCTAACATAATAGGATCTTATACCAAGCACCTGATCATAGATCTCATCATCTGTGGGTGCGGTCGAGCCCTCAGAGGTAGACTGGGATCTGATGCCTATCGTATGATCCTAAAAATTAAAGTTATAGCTATTTTAATTTTATACTAAAAATCAAACTGTGAATGAAAAAATAATTGAAAAAATTTATAAAAAGATCCTGGCTCCCCATCGTCTACTCCCTTGACCGTCGCTAGCGAGTCCGTTAGTAGATATCGATCCTACCAAGAAGCTCGTCACTCTCTATATTTTTCTATAATTTAAGAATAATTAATTAAAATTTTTTAAAATAGTTAGAGAGTTAAAATATGCTAATTAGAAATTACTTACCATCTGCTCCATATGACGAGCGAACGATCTCAAACCCCCACAATGTGAGATGGTCTGTCTCACCGGATTTGCGATATTCTGGGCACATCGTCTCTGTATAATTAGTAATCAAATTAGTAAGTAACAAACTGAATTTAAGAATAAATGATTCAATCATTAAACTCTAAAAAAAGGTTTGGATGTGTAATCTGATATGCCGGATCCTCGTAATACCAGCATACGAGAGCCCAATCATCCATAGTGATGCTGTCAAAGGGCCACTTTCATGCTGCCTCCACCCCATGGACCTGCATCACATGGTACCTATGTTGATGACTGCGGTGGTGATACTCCTTGGAACATAAACATAAATACGCGTCCACTGCTCGCGGCACGCGATCCTCCTCAAAATCAATAATATCAAATACACCCTACCAATAACAAATATTAGAAGAATATCATACTAATTAAATATTCATAGTATAATTTATTTTATCTGTAACTGGATGTAGAAAATCTCTCTCTGAGTTCGTACAACGTGACGCCAATCAAAAAGCATCACAGGGGCATAGCTACAGCATATGATGCCCAGCTCAGTCCACCACGGCTCGCACCATCTCCTAATGGGACTGGTGTAGTCGGATGGTATCTCAATACGTAGATGCTATCCCGGATGCTCGCATCTCCAATACTCTAGAGAAAGATTCTTCGATGGACCTTACCCTCGCCTTACCACCGGTGGAGACTGGTCTGAAACAACAATAAATAAATCATTAGTATGATAGCTATCCAAATAAAAAAAATAAATTTTATTATATAAAAAGTATAAAAATATCACTCGGATTCATCTCACTCGGATCCACCTCACCCAGACCTGCCTCACTAGGACCTGCCAGTGCGGGACCCTCTAGCGACCCTGCTGGGGCGGCAGTGGAAATGGGTGAAGGCGTCTCAGCCTCAGGGGTAGGCTGCGAATGCGAACATCATCATTTATCTCTTGATGCTATACCTATAATTCTTGATATATAAATAAATATAATATTAAATAATAATAATAATAAATAAATTATATTTTAATAAATAGAATTATATCGCATACTATTATTGCAAGAGAAGATTCAACAAAGAATATAGATCTACTCAACAATATTCGTATCTTCCTCGATGTGCAGGTCCTCCTTCAAATTACAGTAATCGACAATGTATCATTTTCTATCTTATCGTCATTTATGAACTGATCATCGTCCTCTGACTCATCAAAATTAAATACAAAATCAGCTTCAACTTCATTGGATAACAGATCAGCCTAATTCAAAGGAGCTGTTATAAGTTCTTCATCAATAAAAAGCTCAGCTAATATTTGTTCTTCCTCTTGAGAAGCATCCTCTTCATGTAAATCTGAATTTTCATCCATCTCTAGTCGAATTGGTATGTCATATACGCTTCTAGGTGTTATTCTTTATGTGACATGCCAATTACCTTGATACTTTAGATCCTTCAAATATATTGCTTGTTTCGCTAGAGTTGTCAATTCTTGGTACTTACTCAATAAAATTTTTAATTTTTTTATAATTATTTAGGATGTAGAAGTATATCTTGGATAGCTCATTCACATCCATAAATTCATATCTCCTTCCACCAATGGATCGAACTGTTTGTTTAAATATAGATAGTGTCGGTTCATTATTACCCTATTTATGGTCTACATTACGATCTGTACAATTGAATCTTGTTTCGATATCATCAAGATACATCGAGCAGAATATGACACACTCTGTAGCTACGTATACTTTTGCTATAGATCCTTCAGATCGTGCTTTATTACGCACACATATTTTTTTAGAGTACACAAGAATCTGCAAATAAAAATAATTTTAAATTTTAGAAATGCATTTACATCTTATAACTGATATGATAAAGTATATATATTTTTTTTACCTTTCAATAGGATACATCCATCGATAATGTACGGTCCAGCCAAAAAGCTTTCTTTGGAAGATAAATAATCTAGTACACCATAACATCAAAAAATGATGGTGAGAAAATTCTTTCTAACTTATAAAAAATAAGTATGATATCTTTCTCAAACTTCTCAAGTAAGTTAATCTTCAATTTTTGGCAACACAGTTCTCGGAAGAACACTCCCAACTCAATCAATGCAGTTTGAACATCACCACCCAAATAGCCATGCATGATCATAGGAAGCAAGTGTTGCATCATCACATGAGAGTCATAATTTTTTATGTCAGAGATATTACCATCGTTGTTGCCAACACACCATGATACGTTTGATTTGTATGCATCAGAAAATTTTATGATTTTGAAACATCCACGGAAACTCTTCTTTTCCTTGCCAAATAGCGAATAACATGCAGGTGGCATAAAAAATCTATCAGCTCGATGAGCTAAATACAACTCTGATCAGATTTTCATATCCTGCAAATCAAAATGAGCTTTTGTACTATCTTTTATTTTTCTGGGATGTTCAATACTGTATCGATGATATTATCACAAATATTCTTTTCAATGTGTATTATATCCAGATTATAATGAAGTAGTAGCTGTTTTCAATATGGTAGTTCAAAAAACATACTTCGCTTCATCCAATTCAACTCAGCTTCTGTATGCTTTCGCTTGCGAGTATCGGATGCTTTTTCAAATTAGATATTTTCAATGACTTCAAGTTGTTCTAAAACTTCTGCTTCACTTAACTCCTTAAGTGACAGACGCCGGTCAAACTTACCATCAAAATATTGGTTGTAACGAGTCCTCCAAGAGTGATTACCAGGTAGAAATCGTTGATGACCCATGAAGCATATTTTTCATCCATGCTTTAAATGTAAGGAGGATGCATCCTTGTTGCATATCGGACATGCCAGATATCCTTTGGTACTTCATCCAGATAAGTTTTCATATGTAAAAAAATCATTTATGATCCATAAAATCGAAGCATGCAACTTAAAATTCTTTCGTCTCACAGAATCATATATTTGTACTCTATTTTCTCATAGCTTCAGATCATCGATTAACGATTGTAGATATATATCAATTTTATTACCTGGTGCTTTCAGATCCAGAATCAACAATGACATAGAAATAAATGGTTCTTTCATGCACTTCTAGGGTGACACATTATATACAACTAGCATCATAGGCCACATACTATAGGAAGTACTCAAACTGCTAAAGGGATTAAATCCATCTGTTGCTAGATCAAGTCGGATATTACGTGGGTCACTTGTAAAGTATGGATGTTTTGCATCGAAGTCTTTTCATATTACAGAGTCGATCAGATGGCTAAATATATTCTCCTCTAGAATCCGCTACTCATGATGCCATCTCATTTCTTCAACTATCTTTGTGGACATATACAACCTTTGAAGTCTTAGAATCAATGAAAAATATCTCAAAATCTTTTGAGGTATCTTCTTTCCTTTTCTGTTATTGATTTTGTATGTTGGCTCACTGCATTTCAAACATTTAGTTGCCTGTTCGTTATCTTTATAAAATAATATGCAGTCATTTTTACCGGCACGTTTAAAAATATAGCCAAGTCTCAATTCTCACATGTATATTTTTGCTTCAGAATATGATTTCGGAAGTCTCTCTCCATCAGAAAGAGTTGCTTTAATCAATGTCAAATTTTGATCAAATGACTTCTGACTCCATCGGTTCACGATTTTAGTATGAAGTAATTTTATTAAAAACTCTAACTTAGAAAATTTTGTATAATTTGGATAGAGTGGCTCTCGTACACCCTTACAAGCTTTATAAACTATTTAGAAGTTTCTTCTACCTCAAGCCGGATATTGTGTTCATGATCAGAATTGCCTTCAGATGCATTAATACTCATGCGTATATTTGAATAAACATCTTGATGTAAATCAATCAATAGTTCTCCTATATCACCAAATTCGACAGGTTTAGCAGTATCACTATCATCTTCAGTATCATCATCATCGAGCATAACTTCATTCGGATCACCCTTCTCATGTCATATCTAGCAAGTATACTTCTTATCCATACCATAACGTAATAGATGCTCCTCAACAAGTGTTATGTGATGATATACCATATTGACACATCTCTTGTATGGACATTTTATCCGACTAGCTCTGTCAATTTTATGCTGTGCAAACTCAATAAAATTTTAGACACCTTTTTGATATTCAAGTAAAAAAATATCTTTGGCATTCATCCAACTTTTATTGATATCTATCTAATAACAAACATGAAAACTATTAACAACAAAAAAAAAATTTAGTGGTATTTATCCGAACCGGATATTGACCCGAATTTTGGATCGAATTTCGACCCAGATTTCATACCAAATCTTGATCCCGATCCATACATGGATTATTTTAAACAAAACAGTATGCATTAAAGAATACAGACTGAACAGTAACACAGAAAATCTTCTTTCACAAATTTAATGAAGTAAAAATACATGATCCTATCTATTTCAAATCGTTACTAACAGGTATGACCCTATCTTTTTCAAAAAAATAATTATCTTATTATTATTATTAGTCAATATTTTATTTCATTATTGTGAAAATTTTGACAGCATCTCCTTATGGTTTTTCAAGTATACGACGTGAATATGGTGCCTATGCACCCTATCCACCATATATCCGGAGAATAGTAGACAGATAACTGCTAAGTACCATATAATGAAATAAAATATCAACTATTAATAGCAATAAGATTATTATTTTTTAAAAAAATCTGAATACGGGATATCCAAGAGTTGATCTTAATCAAGATCGACTCTTAAACGAAAATCTATGGCTCAATGCAATTTAACTACCATCTCTGAACATACATTCAAAGATAGATTTCTAATTTATCAAAAGAGTAACTCTGCATTAAAATTTTTTCATCAAAAATTTTAGTAAATTTTTTTTAAAATAAAAATATTTTTTATATTTAATTATAATAAGTAAAAGCATACAAAATAGTACACAAAATAATTTAATTGTAATAAGCAAAAGCAATGTGCATTGTGCTAGTGGAACAATAAAAAATTTATAAATTTCAGTAGTAACATTAAATAATTTATACAATAAATATAAAATAAACTATAAGTAGTTAAGCATGTAAAATAATATTAATACAAAATAATAACATGAAACCCAACCCTCGCTGAATATCCTTCGCTTCATCTCCCTCATCTTCTAAATTCACCAAAAGCAGCACCATGAAGGCAGTCCCGCAGATAGGGCTGGAAGTGGGTCAGACTGTCAGGAGGCCCATCGGACTAGTCTGAGGGCCATCGGACTGGGCTTCGGACTCGGATCCAAATCATTTAGGCCAGGCTCTAGCCAAAAAAATAGGACCCGATGGCTCCGTTTAGCCATCGGGCTGGGCTCGAGCAGATATTTGGCCCGACCTAGAGCCAATCCGATTGGGTTTGGATTGATTAACCCCCCTCTCCCCTGACCCTGACCCAATCTGCATTTTAACTTTTATATGTATGATAAATAATTTTTTTATTTTTTTTAAAAGTATTTTTACCTAAAATATTTTTTTCTAAATATTTTTTTCTCTAAACGGGCCTCGTACTCGACCCTCGCGACCCCCACTCCCGCGATGCTGCCGCCGTCATCCACCCCCCGTGACCTACCTGATGCAGAATAACCCTAAAGAAGAGAGAAAAAAAAAATCAATCCTATTGATCAAGCTCTCTTCTATTCATCAACAACAAATCACGTCCAGCTAGGAGCTCATTATTCTCAGGAAAGATAGTATAGTTGCCTATACTCTGCTCAGGAGGCATGATTGATTGATACGAGACTAAAATGAGATCAATCTAAATGATACAGACGAATATCATTCGAGAGATCAGTAAATAACTAGCAATAGATAATTTCATAAACAGATAGCAGAAATTAAACATGCTCACGAGTAAATGAAAAAAAAGAAATATGAATGGAATGAGAGAAAATAAAATATTAAACTCGTGAGAAAAATCCAAGAAGATGATAAGAATTCGGATCGTGGTAGTTAAGAAACTACTCTGATTAGGGCTCTTAATCTTTTAACCAAACAGATCCATCGATGAAGAACTAGATCTTTACCAACATCAGATTAAAAAAATCAAAGATCAACTGATAAGGAACGAAGGTCCTTGACAGCATATGATCTGTAGAATAAAAAATCACTCCTTCTCTCAGCATGATAGATGAAAATTTTGGAGGAGATAGATCTTCTTTTGGCGGGATAGGCTTGCATGGGTAGATGGTGGAGTCGAATCAGAGTCGCAGAAACACTGGATCTTAAGTAGAAGGAGTAGGATAGATTGTAAGCCTCACACCCACCCTTTGTGGGATGATTTTGGGTCTCACACCCTCTCCCTCTCGAAGCGATTGACATAAGTATTTGTGGAGTTTGTAAAATCATTCATTATCTTCTTCATGGAAGATGCAAAGATTTATATAGGACTCTAAGGGTCCTATTTCTTTAGAAATCTTTTATCTTTTACAAGAAAGAAATCAGCCCTCCATACAAAAGTAAAGCATTTATGTGATAAAATAATCTACCATGAAAAAAAAATCAGCCTTCAACAAAATAAGTAAGTAGTCAAGAACTCTTAAAGAATTCTAGGAAAGAAATGAAACTCCATGTGGGTGCTTGATGCTTGATGCAACTTGGCATGAGCACGGCACACACTGGCATGCATATTTCTTCTCTTGGTATGTGGAGAGTGGTGGCTCCAAAGGTGATGTGGACAAATCCAAGTATGGCCTATGGACTCAAAGCTAAATACATTAAAATTTATTGACTGAAAATAAATAACTAAAGTAGAATCAATCTAATGAGGCTTCTTCGATCCAAATCGAATTTAAATCATGTTGTCGATTTTTGATGACTCTGGTGTCCGCACCAATTCTTTCGAGGTGGGAGAAACTCGACCCTATCGAGTGTGGGTCGATTTCGCTCTGGTGACGCTCAAGTAGATCGGGATCAATGCATTGCAGCTCTTCTCAAGTGATCCAAGTATCTTCAGACTCCGATCGACCTCGCCATCTGACCAGATACCGCTGATAGCCTCAACTCCGGGTGGAGAGGATCTGCTCATCCAAAATTTTGTCAATCTGATCGTGTTTTGCTGACATTTTGGCTGGTGGACACTCAGGGACAGGTTCGCTCTCAAAGATTGGTTCAGGCTCAAATGGCTCACTAGGTATCCGAGTTGGTTCTTTATAGGCGACAAAATCTATAATGTTAAAAGTAGAGCTAATTCCAAAATCAGAAGGTAGGTCCACAACATACGTATTTGATTCGATTTTCTTTATGATTTTAAATGGATCTGCTCCTCGGGCATGTAATTTCTTCACGGTTCTGGGTGAAAATCGTTCAGGCCTCAATCGAACCATCACATAGTCTCCCTCTGCAAACTCTTGGACATGTCGATGAGAATCTACATTCTATTTGTAAACTTTATTGCTCATACTAATTTTTTTACTGATCTCTTTATGCAGACTCTTGACATGCTGTGCAAATGATTCTGCAGATTTGAAAATTCTAGCATGCATGGATAGTGGGATGAGATCTATTGATTTTCTAGGTTGATATAATGAACTACTTCAAAAGGACTCATGCCAATGGACCTATTAATAGAGCTATTACATGCAAATTCGGCTTGGGGCAGCAAAAAATTTTAGTTACCCATATGTTCCCCAATCAAGCAACGCAAAAGATTTTCAAGACTCCTATTAACCACTTCGGTCTGACTGTCGGTTTGCGGATGATAGGAAGAAGAAAACTTTAGTTTTGTACCTAAAAGGTGTCATAGAATTTTTCAAAAGTAGCTCATAAATCTAACATTCCTATAAAAAATAATCGTTTTAGGCAATCCATGTAGTCTAACAATCTCATCAAAGTATATCCTTGCAACTTTCGACGCATCAGACGTTTGGCAACAGGATAAGAAATGAGCCATTTTTGAAAATCTATCTACAACCACTAGAATAGAATCATGCTTCCTAGCTGTCCTAAGTAATCCCAAAATAAAATCCATACTAACATTTTGCCAAGGACAGTCTGGTATAGGTAAGGATGTATATAGGTCGGTGTTTTATTTTTTCTTCTTGGCCATGACACATGTTCTACATTGGGCAACAATTCGGACGACATCTCTTTTCAAGCTTGGCCAAAAGAACTGGGCCTCTACCAACTCTATAGTTTTATTCCTACCAAAGTGTCCAGCTAATCCTCTAGCATGTAATTTTCAAACTAAAAAATCTCTTAAAGATGTACTGGGGATACACAGCTTAGTTTCTCTAAATAGGTAACCATCCTGAAGGGTATATTCACTACATTCTCTAGATGGCCCCTTACGTAAAGTGGTAAGTATGTCACTAAAATATGGACACTCCTCATAATTACCGCATAAAACTTCTTATCGTAGATAGAATACTTGAGTTTAGAATCATTAAGTTTCTCGCTAAAGTATACTACCGGATGACCTTCTTGATTAAGGACACCACCAATCCCAACTCCTGACGCATTGCACGCTACTTCAAAAATCTTAGAAAAATCAGAGAGATGCAAAATTGGGGCATGGGTCATCTTGTCCTTAATATCTAGAAAGGCTCTATTGGCTGCCCTAGTCCATTCAAATTTTTTCTTTGTAATGCAGTTAATGATGGGAGCGACTATGGTGCTAAACCCTTCTATGAACCTATGATAAAAGGTTGCTAATCCATGAAAATTCTACACGTCATGCACACTCTTGGGCACTGGCCACTCAACTATTGCTTTAATTTTTTTAGGATCAGCAGATACACTATTGGAGGTAACAACAAAATCTAAAAAAATAATATGGTCTATCATAAAAGTGCACTTCTTAGGATTAGCATATAAGCTTTCTGTTTTAAGAACTTGGCACACTCTTTGGAGATGATCTAGATGGTCTTTCCTAGTTTGACTATAGATCAAAATGTTATCAAAATATACGACTACAAATACTCCTATAAATGATCGTAGTATTGGATCATCAACCTCATGAAGGTACTAAAGGCATTAGATAATCCAAATGGCATCACCATCCACTCATAGAAACCATTTTTTATCTTGAAAGAAGTTTTTCACTCATCTCCCAATCTAATCCTTGCTTGATGGTAACCACTCTTAAGATCAATCTTAGAAAAGATAGTGGATCCGGCCATCATATCTAACATGTCATCTAACCTAGGGATGAAGAAGCGGTACTTAATGATGATCTTGTTAATGGCACGGCTATCTATGCACATTCTCCATGTACCATCTTTCTTTGGAGTCAGTAGTGCAAGAACCATGCAAGGACTCAAACTCTCCCTCACAAATTCTTTTTTTATCAGCTCTCAAACTTATCTTTGTAGCTCGGCATGCTCATTAGGGTTCAGAAACTAAATCAATGGCATTTTGAATGTTTCTCATAGGCGGTAAGTAATCTGAAAGATCCTCAGAAAAGATATCATAAAACTCAATAAGAAGGCTAGCTACTTCCTTAGGATAATCCATCTTAGAATCCTCATGAACTTCTCTAGCAGCAAGCTCTAAACTGGTGATCCTTCACTCATGGTCGTCTCTAATTCTTTAGCACCTATCAGATGGAGGCTTTTCTTCTTGAGGTTTTTTTTTGGTCCATCGCCTATCTTTCTATTAGTAGCCTTAGGTGGGGAAGGATTAATCATGATCTTCTTACCCTGATGAGTAAAGCTACAGGAGTTGGTTCGGTCATAAATCGTAACATCATTATCGAATAGCCAAAGCCGACCTAATATGATACTTTCGACTTTTTTGGATAAGATATCGCACCACACATGATCCTGGTAGGAACGAAGCTAGATGGGTATACGGTATCTAAATTTGATGGGAATAGAGGAGGAATCAATCCAAGACACACGGTATGGACTGAGATGATCCACAGGAGTTAATCCTAATATCTTAACCGTGTCGGTGGAGATGGCGTTGATACAGCTACTGCTATCATTGATTACCTTATAAATTTTATTGCCAAATTTTATGAAGGTATAAAAAATAGAGGTCCTATGCCAGTCTTTACTTTTCTTAGTTTGTGCTAGGACATACCTAACAACTTCAAGCCTAAGGTTTGACTCGGATGCAGCATAACCTAGAATGTTCTCAGTACTCTCAAATTGCTCGACTAAATCTGGATCAGCTTCATAAACTTTCTCAATATTTTTTAGAGTTTCTCCTTCTAATTCTTCTATGAATAATAATCGGTTGGGGCACAAGTGAGCATAACCATGGCACTTGAAGCAATGGGATCGAGAACTACTTCCTTTTGATAACTCTCCTATAGCTCCTTTTCTTTTATCTTATTTTCTCCCAATAAGATTTGTAAGTGGAGGTCCGTTACTAGGAGTTTGATTAATATTAGGTCTCGATCTAGAAGGGGTTACTCGGCTGGGTTCAGGACGATGGAGAGTCGAATATCTAGAAAATCTCTCAAAGTCTAAGGCAAGTTGATAAGCTTGTTCCAACGTGGTTATCTCTCACAGAAAGAGCTCACGTTGAATATCCTCTCCTAATCCAGCTCTAAATCTAGATAAGGTAACAACCCTATCTTCGGCTACTCCACATCTCATGAGGTATTTATCAAATCTCGTGATATACTCGATGACTGATCTATTCTCTTGAGTAAGCCTCTGCCATTGATCTAAAAATCTTTGTTGGTAAGAGGTGGGGAGGTACTTCTCTCTGAGTTTTTCTTTCATCTCATCTCAGGTTTCTATCAGATCTTATCTTCTCTGATTGAGAAGACGCTCAACACTTTTTTAATAAAATCGATCTTGCCTAACCAATTTCATCCTAGCAAACCTAACTCTTCTTGCTTCAGATATTTCGTACCATCCAAAATAGTGATCTATATCTGATTTTCAATCTAGGTACTCTCTTGGATCTAGACAACTATCAAAACTTGAGACTTCGACCTTCACATTCTTAAGAATATGCTCATCTTGATCGATTTGGTTATGGTACGGACGTGCCCCTATAGGTCGATCAAGTTCTAGATTCCTATCTCTTTGTCCTATAGGTAGTCGGAAAGACTCAGGTTCAGGTTGTTTCTGCCTAGCTTCTTCTAATACCACTATTCTCTCATCCATGACTTTCATAAAATTTTTCATATCATCAAATTTTTCAGTCAGAGCATTAATAATGGCTGCTATATTGAGATCCATATTGGTATTGGATGGAAAAGTAGGATGTTGGTACCAGGTACCTGATCTAGTGGTCATGCAACTCTAGGATGCAGAAATAAAGTGTAATAAAAATTAAAATGCTTGAAAGTAAAATATGAAATTTAGAATACAAAAATTTAACTTGTAAAAATTTAAATTGCTGAATTTAAACTAAAGCCCTAATCAACCGGCTCTGATACCAAATTGATGCGGGACAACCCTAAAGAAGAGAGAAAAAAAAAATTAATCCTATTGATCAAGCTCTCTTCTATTCATCAACAATAAATCACATCCAGCTAGGGGCTCATTATTCCCAAGATAGACAGTATAGTTGTCTATACTCTGCTCAGGAGGCGTGATTGATTGATACAAGACTAAAGCGAGATCAATCTAAATGGTATAGACGAATGTCATTCGAGAGATCAGTAAACAACTAGCAATAGAAAATTTTATAAATATATAGCAAAAATTAAACATGCTCACGAGTAAATGCAAAAAAAGAAATATGAATGGAACGAGAGAAAATAAAATATTAAACCCATGAAAAAAATCCAAGAAGATGATAAGAATCTGGATCGTGGTAGTTAAGAAACTATTCTGATTAGGGCTCTTAATCTTTTAACCAAACAGATCCATCGATAAAGAACTAGGTCTTTACCAATATCAGATTAAAAAAATCAAAGATCAACTGATAAGGAACGAAGATCCTTGACAGTATATGATCTGTAGAATAAAAAATCACTCATTCTCTCAGTACGATAAATGAAAATTCTGGAGGAAACAGATCTTCTCTTGACGGGATAGGCTTGCGTGGGTAGATGGTGGAGTCGAATCAGAGTCGCAGAAACACTGGATCTTAAGTAGAAGGAGTAGGATAGAAAGTGGGCCTCACACCCTTCCTTTGTGGGGTGATTTTGGGTCTCACACCCTCTCCTTCTTGGAGTGATTGACACAAGTATTTGTGAAGTTTGTAAAATCATTCATTGTCCTCTTCATGGAAGATACAAAGATTTATATAGGACTTTAAGGGTCCTATTTCTTTAGAAATCTCTTATCTTTTACAAGAAAGAAATCAGCCCTCCATAAAAAAGTAAAGCATTATTTGTGATAAAATAATCTACCATGAGAAAGAAATCAGTCTTCAATAAAATAAGTAAGTAGCCAAGAACTCTTAAAGAATTCTAGGAAAGAAATGAAACTCCATGTGGGTGCTTGATGCTTGACACAACTTGGCATGAGCATGGCACACGCTGGCATGCATATTTCTTCTCTTGGCATGTGGAGAGTGGTGGCTCCAAAGGTGACGTGGACAAATCCAAGTGTGGCCCTATGGATCCAAAGCTAAATGCATTAAAATTTATTGACTGAAAATAAATAACTGAAGTAGAATCAATCTAATGAGGCTTCTTCGATCCAAATCGAATTTAAATCATGTTATCGATTTTTGATGGCTCTGGTGTCCGCACCACTACCCCCCGCAACGCTGCCGCCCTCTCCTACCCTCCACGATCTGGATCCCAATTCGGATCCTGATCAGATCTCGATCTGGATCCCAGTTCGGATCTAGATCTTGATCTTGGATCCCAACCTCGATCCAATTCGGATCGTGATCTAAATTTTAATTTTATTAATCAAATAATAAAATATTTGATTAATATTTTATTTTTTTATTTTTTTTTCCTCCTTGTTTCTCTCTTACCTTCCTCCCTCCCCGACTGCCCTGGTCGACCTTCCTCCCTCCCCGTCGTGCAACCCCCTCTGCCCCCCGACCCCCGTGTCACCCCCGACTGCCCACCCCCACCCTTGCAACCCCCTCCACCTCCCGACCCCCTCCCCACCATCGTGTCGCCCTCGGCCACCCACCCCCACCCCTGTAACCCTCTCCGTCCCCTGACCCCCTCCCTACCCCCGTGTCGCTCCCGACTGCCCACCTCCACCCCTGCAACCCCCTCCACCCCCCAGTGGCCAGATCTTTAAAAAAAAAGGTGGAAAGAACCCTTACCTCCAGCGGATGGCAACGATGGCGGCGGATAAGCCCACGGCAACGGCGGTGGCGACAGTGGAGACGTGGTTGCCGATGAGAAGAGAGGGGGGAGGGCTCGGAGAGGAAGAGGGGAGAGGGAGAGCATGGTCGGAGAGGGGAGAGGTGAGAGAGAGAGGGTTTCGCATGAAAGGATGCCAAGTTGATGTCTAATAATTGCAGAACTATTAGCAATAAAAATTTTCATCGCTAATATGATTATTAGTGATGAAAAAAATTTTCATTATCAATAAGTTCCGTCAAAAAATTTTTCACTAAAAAATTTTTTCTTTAAAAAAATTTCATCCAAAAAAGTCATGAAATAAATTATCAACGATGGAAACAAAAATATGCATCGTTAATAAGGCTATTAATGACAGAAATACAATTTCCATCACTAATAAATACCCCTAAAAAATTATTTTTTTTCTTTGATAATTTTTTCTTCAAAAAAATAAAAAAATATTTTTAAAATAGTTTTTTCAATGAAATTTTTTTGCTTCGCCAATAAATTTTTTTTCCATTAACAATTTTTTTCATAAAAATTGATTAAAATAATATTTTTAAAATATGGTTGTCGATGAAAAATAAATTTATGTTGCAAATAAATTTTTCTAAAAAAATTCTAAAAAAAATTTAAAGACTATTTGTGATGAAAATTTGGTTTACGTCGTTAATAATTAAAAAAAAATTTTCTCCCAAATATTTTTAGTCTAAATTTTTTTTTTCAATAATAATTTTATAAAAAAATAATTTTGAATTTTTTTCATCAAAAAAATTTTTTATCCAAAAAATTTAACAAAAAAATGATATCAAAAAATATTCATGATGAAAAATTAAATTAATTTTCTTTAATCTATAAAATTTTTGGTCTAAAAAAATTTTTCAAAATAATTTCATCAAAAAAATTAATTTTTTATTAATAAAAAAAATTTATATAAATAGTTAATTTATGATTTTTCTTTCAAAATTTTTTTTTCTCTAAAAAAATTATATAAAAAATTTAATTATGATGAAAAGTTTAATTTACGTCGCTAATAATTGTTATAAAAGTAGCTTTTCAGCTTTCGTAATGATATGGGTACTATAGAAGATTAATAGCTTTGAGGTCTTCAATCTTCAAGAAGCTTGTCTTTTTCTTGGAGTCATCGTTTCAGAAGTCAAAGTACGAGAATATTATGATGATTTTGAGATCGCAAGAAAAATCTATCAAGATTGTATTTTGGAGGATATGATAGGGATAAAAAATTAGAGGTTCAGAATCTCGTATATTGCATGTATGTGAGGATCGGGCTTGAAAAATTTAAGAGAAATTGTGTGAGCATCAAAGATCTAGCAATTAGCTAGAATCAAAACAGACCTGCGGGTAGTGCAAGTTGTGTTATAATGCACAAGCTCATATTTATACTTTGTATTGCTAGAAAAATAAGTGCTCTTATTGTTTATCTTCTCATGATTGAAACTCCTATAGAGATATATTTGAGCATCGATCGATGTGGAAAGTACGGTATCTTTTGAGATCATAGATGTTATGCTAGAATATGCTGCTTAACTATATAGTTTCTACATGAAAAGAGGCTTCTTTCATGCAGCTTAAGACAGACACTCCATCAGAAAGATTCATTGATATCACTAATAACAGTGACAGTGATGAATAGATGAATTTTACGTCGCAAATAAACGTATAGCTCATTTCATTTAAAAAAATTTATTCATTCTAATTCGCGAATATCATCTACTTTCATATGATTTTTTCATATAAAAAGTTCGATCTAGATCATAACTCATATTTACTTTTTTACCATATAAAAAGATAAAAAATTATATAGGTGCTATAAAAAATAGATGCAGTTGCCTTATATGAAATTAAAAATTTAAATTTTATAAATTTTATAAATTTTTAATTTTTTACATGTTAGCGATAAAAATATTTTTATTATAAATAATTAAATATTTACGATGCAAATCTACTTTTCATCGTAAACATTTAATTATTTATAATGAAAAATTTTTATCATAAATAATAAATAATTTTTATTTTTTTTAAATTTTTAATTTTTTAAATATTAGTGATGAAATTATTTTCTTTGTAAATAATTTAAGTATTTACAACATAAATTTTTTTTCATCATAAATACTTAATTATTTATGATAAAAAATTTTCATCATAAATAATAAGTAATTTTTGATTTTTTTAATTTTTTAATTTTTTGATTATTGATGATAAAAATATTTACATCGTAAATAACCAAGTATTTATGATAAATTTTTTTTCATCTCAAATATTTAATTATTTATGATAGAATATTTTCATCATAAATAATTTATAATTTATAATTTTTAAATTTTTTATTTTTTTCAAATATTGGTGATGATAATTTTGCATTGAAAATAAATTTATTGATAATGAAAAAAGTTTTTCATCGTAAATAGTTAAATTATTTATGATGAAAATAATTTCATCGCTAATATTTGAAAATTAAAAATTAAAATAAATGAGAAATTTTTTATGATGAAAATATTCATCTTAAATAATATATATTTATATGAAATTTTTTTTTTATTACTGATATGTGACTGTTTGCGGTAAAAAAATATTTTCATCGTAAATAGTTAATTATTTACAATGAATATTTTTATCATCGTAAATATCATTATTGACGATGAAAATATTTTTATCGTAAATAATTCAATCATAAAAATATTATTTTTTTGTAGTGATCGAAATCGTACCCAACAAGTGAAGACTAACCAAAAAAAATATTCAGAGGGCTAACCAAAAGGATCCTCGATCTACAATCATGAGTAGAGCAAAAATACCGCTTACAAAAAGAACAAAGCAAAAATATCACTCGCATCAGTGAGCAAAGCAAAAATATCACTCGTATCTTTGAGGAGAGCAAAAATATCACTCACGTTAGCGAGTAGAGCAAAAATGTTGCTCATATCTTCGAACAGAGTAAAAATGCCCCTCACAAGATGAACAGAGCAAAAATACCACTCACATCAAAGAGCGGAACAAAAATATCGCTTGCATCAGTGAGCAGAGCAAAAATATCACTTGCATCTTCGAGCAGAGTAAAAATACTGCTCGCAAGATTAGTAGAGCAAAAATGCTACTCATGTCAAAGAATAGAGTAAAAATGTTGCTCGCATTAATGAGCAAAGCAAAACTGCCGCTAGCACATCAAAGAGCAGAGTAAAAGTGCCGCTTGCATCTTTGAGCAGAGCAAAAATTCTGCTCACAAGATGAGTTTAGCAAAAATACCACTCACATTAAAGAGTAGAGCAAAAATGTCACTCACATCAGTGAGTAGAGCAAAAATATCACTCGCATCTTCATGCCGAGTAAAAATATCGTTCACAATATGAGCAGAGCAAAAATACTGCTCATGTCAAAGAGTCGAACAAAAATATCGTTCACATCAGCGAGCAGAGTAAAAATATCGCTCGCATCAACGAGCAAAGCAAAAATGCCGCTCATACGTCAAAAAGCAGAGCAAAAATATCGCTTGCATCAGCGAGCAAAGCAAAAATACTGCTCGCATCTTTAAGCAGAGCAAAAATGCTGCTTTCATCAGTGAGCAAAGCACAAGAAGTCATCTGTATGGAGAACAGTGCACAAGATGTCGCTCATTTAAAGAATAGAGTAGAAATACTGCTCGCACCTTCGAGCAAAGCAAAAATGCCGCTCGCATCAATAAGCAGAGCAAAGGTGCTGCTTGGATATTTGCCTTCGATCAATTTTGACTTAGAAAATCTTTTTGATCGGGACTGTTGTCATCGAGGCTCCTTTACTCAGGACAGTTTGGCTCTGGCTTTGTGATAAAGCTCGATTCTTTAAATCAAAATGGATTCATCTAAATCTCTAAGATCAGAATTGTATTGTATATCTTACTGGTTGGGATAACCCTAAGTTCCTTAAGTTAGGGCTAGCCTCTGCGTGTTAAGTAGAAAATACGCAAGCATAAATAAAGAAAATGCAAATGGTAAGAAGGATAATTTCTTTTCATTCAAATATTTACAGGACAAAGATGGCATTTGAAGCACCACCTTATAAAAAAAAAAGAAAGGGATGAGAGGAGATGAGGAGGTTCAGTCCTCATCTGATGAGAAGATCTCCGCCTCTTCATCATTGTTTCTAGGTTGGAGGAATTGGAGCTCCAGATACGATATTATTTACAGCAAGTGAATGTTACAATTCTCAAAATTGAGGATAAAGGCAGCATCGGCAATGTCGACAACCTCCTTGAACTCCATAGAGGCATGAGACTTTTCGGCACAGAGCGTTTGGATACTAGACGAAATCTGCCCAAACTGGGGGGTATGTCCACTCCTAGAAGGTGGCAGGGACCAAGCGTTGGAGAGCACCCCACGAGAGGAAGGTGGTCTAATGTGCCTTGTTTATGCTCTTTCTCGAGCCGCTCTCACAAAGGCCCTCTGCTCCTTTATCCTGGCCTTGATTGCTGACAAGCATGGACACAAAGGTGGTGCCATCACGACGAAGGGGAGAAAAATATTTGCGAGGAGAGAAAGATGAAAGGTAGGGTTCAACTGGCCTTTGGCCCCTATTTATAGACGCCAGTGCTCACATCAACTGCCAATCGATAGCTTGAAGGAATACAGCTGTTTTTCAGGCAATAAATGGTATATTTTCTCACAACTAGAAATAAATCCAAGCGACGCTTCGTGGATCAAGGCATGACTACATAGCGTATGCTTACAGGCTTTATATTTTTTTTCAGATGTTATCCTATCGGAAGAGTTAGCAGGTGTCGTTCCCCATGACTACTCATATTAAAAAGTGTGAGATAAAGATGCCACCCAAACAATTGCCTCAAATTGGCAGGCACAAACAATTGCCTCAGTTCAGTAAGCGCAAACAATGGCCTCCGATAGACATGAGTGAGTAATTGCCTTTGATCGACCTAAGTCTCAGTGACCTTTGATCAATCCTAATTCAAAACTGACTTGGCTACCATTGATGTTTCTTTGCTTGAAATACTCCTACTTTCTATGATTGGAGCTAAGTTCACTACAGAGCCTAGTAGTTTAAATCAGCCTGTGTGCTGAATAAGAATGTGTAATCACAAGTGAAAGGCAGAAAGTAAGAAGAAGAATAAACTTTATTCATTTATTTTCTGCAAAATATTTACAATGAGTGTTTTTACAACGACCTTGGAAAGTTTGGGTACAAAGCAAAAAAGGAGAAAGATAAAAGTCTAAGGGCGGTGCCTGGAGCTGGGATGTCTGTCGTAGGTATGTCAGCTATAGTGGGTTCCCAAAGCGATCCAAAAAATTTAGATTTAGTTCTGCATACTTGGCAGTAACTCTATCCTGGACCAGCTGCTTCCCACCAGCATAGGCATCAATAGAAAACTTAATTTTCTCATCCTCATATTTTACTGACGTCTGAAAGTCCACAACGGCCTTGGAGGCGGCCTCTGCTGTCTTTTTCTCTGTTGCCTCCAGCTGAGCTTCAAACTCTTTTATTTCTTCGAGCAACCAAAAATTCTCCTCGATAGCGCCTCTTAGCACCGCTTCAGCATCTTTAACTCTTCTTTCAATGGCGTCGACCCTCATGGAGGTCTCTCTGGCCTCTCTTTCCGTCTTGTCTTTCATGCCCTTGAGTATCTTGACATCGATTCGGTGCTGTCTTGCCTCAATCGAGAGCTCGAGGCAACTCTCCATGTACCTATTTAGATAATAGGTGACCTGTCAACGAACTTTGTATTAGCAGCATAGTAAATGAATATTTAAGTGATACAGAAAGCTTTAACTTATCCAGATGAAGCTCTCCACTGCTTTTCTCCTCACCTCCCTGCATGGCTCGACTAGCAGCTTGGTTGCATCGGCTGGGAGAAGCATCCTGGTAAGCAGCTCGTGCACCAGTTGATAGTCTTTCAGGGCTGAAGTCTCGAGCTTTAGACCAGCTGGCATAGTCCCAAAGACCCCATTAGAAGCTGGTGAAGTCGAGTCAGAATGGATCCTCACAATTCTGAAGTCGCCAGTGCGAGAGGCTTAAGACCCTCTGACCTAGAAGCTGGCAGCACGGGGGGGGGTGTCTAATCTTGATATAGGTGCTTCGACCATCTACAAGCTCAGCTATCCTTTCTCGATAGGCCTTCTTCTTCAATTTTTTTATTTTATGCGTATTCATTTCTGCAACTATTTCTACAACCAAGGCAACCGAATGGTTAGCGTAAGAGTAAAACAGAAATTAAAGAATGCATAGTCTTGAGACAAGTGACCCATGCATACCTTGAAGGGTGGCTTGGCTGATGTCGGTGTTGAACAACGTCTATGCTGATAGAAGCTCCTTTAGCATGGGATCTTGAAGTTATGAAGGATTTTCACCTCCTCCCTCTAGCTCTAATTCAAAAAAGGCTCTTTTAGCACAACCTCTTAAGATTCACCCAAGGCGATGAACCCCCAATCCTCACCAGACATTTGGAAGATGAAGGGGAACCACTCTTTCTAGCCGTGGACAGCGATAGGAGTGTCCTGTATCAGCGGGTGGATATTTTTCTTCCTACGCATCGATACATACCACCACTCATGTGAATTTGGATGCCTCTTGAGGCTGAAGAAGGAGAGAAAAAGTGTGATGCTAGGATCAATCCCCGCCAGCACGCATGCTGCGGTGAAACCACGATATGTCACCAAGAGTTTGGGATTATAGAACAGGACAACATCTTGAGATGTTGAAGAAGAGCCATGAAGAAGGGGTGGAGAGGAAGCCTCAGCCTAGCCGAAAAATATTCCTCATAGAGGCTCATCCGGCATGGGGGAGGACGGCAAACTCGATCATTCAGCCCTGAAATTTTCAATTGAAACTCTGGAGGTATTTGAAACCGCTCGTGAATCAGTACCACATCCCATTTCATCAGCTCGGATCGAAATCTCAGTGGGATGAAATTAAAGTTTTCAGAGGCCATCTTCCTAGCAAAAAAATTTTTGGAAGCGACGGTCAGAAGAAGAGAGAGACTTGTGACAAAAGGAGATAAGGATAAAATCTAAAAGCTTACGCCCGATCTCGTCTGAGGTTTTAAATAGTTTCAGAGTTCAAATCATCTCCAAGCGATGGTTCTTTTTAGAGCATTGATTATTGTAGGCGTGAATCGACAGAGCGAGAGCGGACACCTGATGCGTGGCAACCCTTGACGGGATGTGACTCCTGCCATTGATGTGGTAGTTAATGCGAGTGATGGGCGAATCATATCCTGTGCCACTTTCGAAGAGGCATGCAAGAACATGCGACGGCACCTGTCATGTGGAGGCGATTTGAATTTCAATTCTTTTAACGTCGGTGCAATAGGTACGAGTTGTGTACGGCTCGAATTTCGGCCCAGATTATGGCTCGAGCCATACTTTGCTCAGAATATGGCTCAGGTTATGCATTTGCTAAGTTATAGTTTGAATCGTATTTTATGATTTTAATTACAGCTAAGTTCTTAGTTAATATAGATCGAAATTTAATCAATTCAGCTCAGAATGTGATTTGTACTAATCCATTCAAATATTACAAACACTAGTAAGAAAAATAAATTTTATTCATTTACATCAAAATGATTACAAAGTTCAGATTATAAAAGAAAAAGAAAAGAGAGACAAGTTACTGCTTTGGAACACCACCAGAACAACTTTCTCCTGAGCAACCTTCTTCGATGTTGGTAGCTTTTTCAGTCTGGATGGCCGCATCGATTTTATTTTCTTCAGCAGAGTAGTAAGATATCCTCATAAATTTCTCTGCGCTATCCATCACCACAGCTAGCAAATTCTTATCTAAAAGGTCGGCTTGAAGAAGCTTGATACAGTTAGTAGGAAGATGAGTCCGAGCCATTATTTTGCATCTCTCAAAGTCCACGAAGAATGTCATCTTGCAGGCTTGATTTGTGATTTCAGCTCCCTTTTTCATCAGTCAACTTTTTCTTCTTTCAGCATTTTTGGTAAGGAACTCTTGATCTATGAATCGGTGCCAGAGGATATTTTGGTTCTCTCTTTTCTTCTCCAGCTTCTTCTTCAAGTGCTCCATTTCTGACGAAGCTTCCTGAAGTTCGGCAGGTGGCTCTGGAGATGCTTGGACTCCTTTAGAAACAGAGTCTTCACCCCTCAGAGATGTTCTCTCCCTGCACCCTACTCTTTCTGAGGTCGTGGCCCTCTTAACTGAGCCTCCGCTAGGACTCCTTCAAGAATGAACCTCGGAGGGGATATAATCTCGGCTCTTTTTTCTTTCGAGTGTCCTCCTCAGACACTCTACGTCATCGCATGTTTGACGGCAGTCTCTTTCAGCTTCAGAACTTGTCTCTCAATGTCTTCAATCCTCTTTCTAGCTCTAGATCTCTGCCACTCGAGATCCTCAATCTCATTCTTGGCCCTCCTCAGCTCATCATCCCGATGATCAATCATCTCTCGAGCTTTTTGGAGAGCCTCTTCAAAAGAGTTGGCTTCTTTGACCAACTCAGAATTAGTTGATTCTGCCTACTCCAAGCGATATTTCAGCGAGTCTATCTCCTCTCTCGCTGCAGCAAGCTCTAATACTGAGGCTTTGAGGGTAGAGCCAACAAAACTGGCTAAATAATATCCAATCTGCGTAAATTTATATGCAATCGTTAGGTGCTGTAAGTCATAGAAGACTAAAAGAAGAGATCTGAAGACACTCTACCTGAGCAAGAGATTTTAGAGCACTCATCATCCGTTGTTGGGCCCCTTGCTCATCCATATGCTACTTCTTAATAGGAGAGAAAAAGCTTTCCAGAAATTCTGTCATAGATTTGAGATTCTCTACTATGGATAGAGCAGAAGGTACCGACTGCAAAGTCCTCATCTAAGTTATGGCTGGCGGATGGCATTGGAGTGAGAGCACCTGCTTCAAAGGCTCCCCAATCTCTGTCGCCATCATTAGAGGCTCCTCAGCATGACCGCCCACATTCTCTACCTGTATGGCCACTGTCGGGATCTCCTCAGGGTGGCCGGTCGAGTCCATCACTTTCACCTTCTCCACTGACCTCTCGCTTGGGCCTTCTCCACCGGCCTCTCTTTTGTTGGAATCCTTTTTGATGGAGCTTTCACCATGACTTCTGATGGGGCAATTGTCGGCTCAATGATTGAGGAAGGATTTTCATCCCTTATGACTGCAGTAGTTGATTCAACGGTTGGAACCCTCACATCACCACTCGACAGGATCGAAGGACCAATGGACAAAATTTTAGTCTGCCTTTTTCTAGTCAGTACCAACTCAAGCTTCCTCAAGTGCTCTAGATCCATCTTGTCTTCGAGATCGTTAAGAGTCATAGCAAAAATTTGGAGCAAAAAAGCCTTGCGGTTGTCTTCTCCGTACACCCGAGAGGCAAATTTGAAAGAGGACAAGGCTGAAGACAAAAAGCCATCACCTGAAGAAATTAAATTCTCAAAAAAATCAACAGCTATGTGGTCCCATCAGTCGTAATCATTCGCTGCATGCTTCTACCTATCAGGCTGATGACATCAACTTTAAATGCTGCGAGTACATACGAAAGCGTGAGCATACGCATCTCTTGATCTGAGGTATAATTTTTGAAGTACTCTTTTTATCTGATTCTCTAACTTAAGAGTAGGGGGCAATGTTACGGCAGTACCATGAGTATCTCAGATCAGCATGTTATCATGGGATATCTCAAACTGTTGAGCTATTGCAGTGGTTGTCGACCTAAGAACAGAGCTGAGGTATACAGAACCGAGCTACTAACTTACTGCCTGCCGTATGGTCTGATTGGCACGTAAGTTGTCTCCATTATCTCAATTGATTTATTTTCTAACGTGCGCAATAGCTGTCCACCCCGAGTGGATAGGCTTAGAGGTAACCATCTCTCCTTATTTCATGGGAGCGATCAAGGGCTAAAATATTTTATCTATAATGTAGCATGTTTAACGGCCCTACAATCTCAAGATCGTATGATCTCACAGCTATTCGATCAGCTGTTCGATGATATTTTATATAAACAATCAAAATTTCAAGGATCAAGGTAAGCAATCCCTCTTAAGAACTCGTTGCTACTCTTTTTATTCTCTGAATCTGATTTGATCATTAGAGGATCCTCACAGCAGTGAAAATCTCCTACTCAGATTTTTTTTGTAGGTCACTCCAGCACTCCTACATAGGAACCAGGCATCCGCCTTTCGACCTAGCCGAAACAGGCAGCAACAGCTATAAATCTCCAATCCAAAATACATAATGATGGCCGATCTCGACTTGAGGTCTAGGACTCTTGGAGAACCTACAAATGAAGCCCACTCTCATCGAAGATTCTCTGATAGAGGATCCTCTGATAGGAAAGTCAGTTAGAGCTTGAGAACATTAGAAAAAAAAGTATGAGAGACAGGCAGTAAACTTTTGTTCAAAAAAAACTTACTTGAGGGTCCTTTGTGCCCCCTTTATATAGAGCAGGGTAGTCGAGTGTTACCTCCAAATTCGGCACTGAAAGCGAAGAATCATTGCCCATAATCGCAAGCATTATGGATATATAGTGGGCTATAGACATTAGTTGCGTGATATTAACTTACATGTCCGTGATTTTAGGAAACCATACAAGATTTTGGGAGATTTCTTCAGGTTATCTTTCCTTTCTACAACAATCTATTGGCTTTGAGCCTCATTTTCTATTATTAGTGCAATCCCGACCTTGGGGTTGGTATACTTTCGATCAAGGAGTCGAAAAAAAGTCAACAATATACAGTCATTTAAATTTAATTTCTTGATCTTTTTTTCTATGTCCGAGAGAGTCTTTTATCTTTCTTTTGAGTTGTCAGTGAGATATCCAAGGAGAGTGTTTGGTCATAATCTGACAAGAAGGTTAGTTGAATAGTAGATTCTCTCTATAACACTTGCTCTCCACTTTCTATAGTCCGAAGTGGTTTCACCACTTTCAAGTTCGAAGTGGTTTTACCACTTCGGATAATGGAATTAGCCAATTTCGAGGCCTATCTTCAGCTATCGATCTGACCTTCACATTGAGGCATTTAATTAGTATTCAGTGAAGAGAATTTTGGGATTTCATTAATGTGCCACTTTGCAAGTCCCACTGCAATTATGAGAGATGGATAGCTCAAAATGCTATAGCGTAATGATTTGAAAAAGAGATCCAACAGTTATTTTGAAGCCTGTAATTGTTAGGATTTGATATCTCGAGATTCAGTCCACATTGAGCCCACAGCGAGGTTCGCGATGAAAAATGGAGTCCAACGAGACCAAGATCACCTGAAACGGAGCTCGGATAGAGGAGATAAGAGCTTTTGAAGTCGGCACGAGATTCGAGGCGGCGGAGGACCGCCGGTGACCGGCGGCGGGCAGCAGGCGGCGGCGCGCGACCCAGGCCCGCGCGGGATGAGCGACCCACGCGGGCGGGCGGCCAAGGCGGGCGAGCGGCCCAGCCGGGCGCGCGGCCCAGGCGCGCGCAGGCCCGTGCGCGGGAGCGGGCCGGCCCTGCTGGCCCTTTGCATCGGTCCACCGTGGACCGGGCAGTCCACGGCTGGGCCTGTGGACCGTGTGGATGTTTCCCAAACCTTTCTCGCGGTCCATGGCACTATTTCGTGGACCGGAGCACGATCTGAGGGCGTGGGTGGCTCCCGATTTTGATCCGACGGTTCAGGGGGTTATCTGGCTTTGTTTAGGACTCCTAATCCATCTCTAATCAAGTTTTAAGCCCTTTAAATAGGGCTGATCATTAACAAAGAGGAGGGTGGATCAATTTTTCACGCCGTACGAAGCCCGTACGGAACCCAAGAGAAGAGAGAGGCGGAAGCGCTGAGAGAGAAGGAGCAGGAGGCTCCTGGACAGCGGTCGCCAGGCACTTCAGGGGTTCAGGGGGTCTTCCAAGAGAGAGCGCTTTTGTGAGGAAAACTTCAAGTGAGAAAGAATTGGGTGTACAAGGGTTGAGGGTGAGGTCTCCTCTTGTAAAATTTCTTTTTCATAGTGAAGTTTGCATGCCCCGTGGAGGCGAGCCCTTTTGTGGCTGATCCACGTATTTTGATTATTTTCTTTTTGTTTTATTTTTTCTTTCTTCCTGCTGCATCGTGTGATACTGAAAAGATCTTGGGAGGTGGTGTCTTGGCCAGACATCCACCCAACAAGTGGTATCAGAGCAAGGCGGGACAAGGACGCAGATTGCAGCGGTGGTGAGCAAGACTGAAGATGGAGAAGACAGGAACAATCAAGATGGAGATCAACAAGTTCGATGGTAAGAGCAATTTCTCCTTGTGGCAGGCAATGGTGAAGGACGTGCTCATCCAATAGGGGTTGATCGATGCTCTCTTGTGCGATGAGAAGCCGACCACCATGGAGGTGCGGGATTGGAAACGGCTACAGATGCAGGCGGTGAGTACCATCCGCATGTACTTGACGAATGAGGTGGTGATCCATGTGCTGAGCGAGACTTCTCCGACAGTGCTGTGGTCGAAGCTCGAGGAGTTATACATGGCGAAATCTCTCACCAACACTCTTTTTCTCTGGAGACAGTTCTACCAACTACGGATGACTGAGGGACAGAGCGTGCAGGAGCATTTGAGCCACTTCCAGAAGATCCTCACCGATCTTCTCAGCGTTGGCGAGAACGTTGAGGAGAAGACCAGGGCACTGGTTTTGCTGGCGTTGCTTCCCCCTTCGTACGAGTCCTTGGTGACTGCTCTTTTAGTGGGGAAGAGCACTATCAAGATGGACGAGGTCACCGCGGCGATACTCCAGAACGAGGTTCTCAGGAGGGAGAATCCAGCTTCGAGCTCAGGTGGCGGTAGCTCAGCTTTGGTGACTTCTGGAAGAGCAGGAGGTGGTAGACGGAGCGACAGGAGATCGCAACGAGGGCGGTCTAAGTCCAGGAGGGACTTGAGCAAAATCAGGTGTTACCGGTGTGAGGAGTTGGGGCATCTAGCCAGAGATTGCCCTCAACTTAAAAATCGGACGGTGGCTGCTGTAGCGACGGCTGGCAGCGATTTAGATGGAGATGTCCTGGAGATATCTGACGAGGTATCTACTTCTTCCCAGCAGTGGATATTAGATTCTGCATACCCCTATCATGTATGTTGCAGAGAGGAGCAGTTTGACTCCCTGGAGAACAGTGAGGGAACTGTATATCTGCCGGATGGATCGAGCTGTGCGATCAGAGGCATTGGGATGATCAGCTGGAGGATACATGACGGTGCAGTGAGGAGATTGGGGGAGGTCTGATACATACCCAATTTCAGGCGGAATCTTATCTCACTTAGCAAACTGGATTCAAGAGGCTACAGGACGATAGTTGGTGGAGGAATCCTGAGGGTGCTACATGGCGATAGGATTGTGCTGGAAGGGAAGAAGGGGAGCAGAGGACATTATTACCTGGCAGGGAGCCCAGTGCGAGGTGGAGCTTCGGGAGCCAGGCGGAGCCCAGAGCGAGGTGGAGCTCCAGGAGGCGGATCGAGCACGAGACAGGAGACTTGGGAGGACGAGAGGCGACGTCGCAAGGTAAGATTCCTATTGCCGCAGGATGATGCCCCTAGCAGGTCTCAGGTCAGGAGGAGCACAGCATACGACAGAGATGGGATCGAGCAGCCTGGCTCGACTCTCATGTTTGTCCATCCATGATCAGCAGGCGATTGCCCCAGGGCATGGGGGCGAGGGGATCCAGAAGCTCTCGGAGTTTGGAGGAGGTCGAATATCGAGTCGAGGTGGAGATTGTTAGAATTTGATACCTCAAGATTCAGCCCACATTGAGCCCACAGCGAGGTTCGCGGTGAAAAATGGAGTCCAACGAGATCAAGATCATCTGAAACGGAGCTCGGATGGAGGAGATACGAGCTTTTGAAGTCGACACGAGATTCGAGGCGATGGAGGACCGTCGGTGACTGACGGCGGGCGGCAGCGGCGCGGCCGCAGGCGACGGCGCGCAGGACGTGCGACCCAGGCCCGCGCGGGATGCGCGACCCAAGCGGGCGGGCGGCCCAGGCGGGCGCGCGGCCCAATCGGGCGCGCGGCCCAATCGGGCGCGCGGCCCAGGTGCGCGCGGGAGCGGGCCGGCCCTGTTGGCCCTTTGCACCGGTCCACTGTGGATCGGGCGGTCCACGGCTGGGCCTGTGGACCGCGTGAACATTTTCCACACGTTTCTCGCGGTCCACGGTACTATTTCGTGGATCGGAGCGCGATCTGAGGGCGTGGGTGGCTCCCGATTTTGATCCGACGGTTCAGGGGGTTATCTGGCTTTGTTTAGGACTCTTAATCCATCTCTAATCAAGTTTTAAGCCCTTTAAATAGGGCTGATCGTTAACAGAGAGGAGGGTGGATCGATTTTTCATGCCGTACGAAGCCCGTACGGAACCCAAGAGAAGAGAGAGGTGGAAGCGCTGAGAGAGAAGAAGCAGGAGGCTCCTGGACAGCGGTCGCCAGGCACTTCAGAGGTTCAGGGGGTCTTCCAAGAGAGAGAGCACTTTTGTGAGGGGAACTTCAAGTGAGAAAGAGCTTTTGTGAGGAAAACTTCAAGTGAGAGAGAATTGGATGTACAAGGGTTGAGGGTGAGGTCTCCTCTTGTAAAATTTCTTTTTCATAGTGAAGTTTGCATGTCCCGTGGAGGCGAGCCATTTTGTGGCTGATCCATGTATTTTGATTATTTTCCTTTTATTTTGTTTCTTCTTTCTTCCTGCTGCACCGCGTGGTATTGAAAAGATCTTGGGAGATGGTGTCCTAGCCAGACATCCACCCAATAGTTATGGCCCATCATATATCAGACATCGGTAGGCCCCATGCTATTCTTCATGGACTGACCTACATGGCTCAATCTGGAGGAGGTGCGATGAAAAATTATGCAGTTCGATACCTTTGATGCATGCCACATGGCGAAATCTGATTGTACGAGGATTCAATTTGAGCTGTTGGTGAGTAGTATAAATAGATTTCTTCCATATCTCTTTCTTCCTATTTGCACAGTCGAGTTCCCATTACTCTTTGCCATTGCATCCACTAGAGGAGGATTCCCCGATCGCCACCATCTTTTGGAGCCTCAAAGTCCCATTTCTGGTTAGTCCTCCATTTTGTCTTATTTTCTTCATCTTTTGTTGGTCTATTCAATTTTTTGGCTCGGTTCCTCCTCTTTTTCTGCCTCTTTAATTCCATCTATACACTCCTCCTCCTTTCTATGGTTTTTGATGGCGGCGATGTTAGAGGTGAAAATCATTATGGTGGTCGAGGTCCTCCATTGCCACCTCCCATAGCCAGGTCCAAGGATACTCCTCGGGCCACCGCTAAAGCCAGCACTTCATCTGGATGCCAGTTCTCTGAACCCTAAGGCTTGGGTAGTCGCATGCATGGATTTGAAGATTTCTGAGTTCTGAGCAACAAAGAGTTGAGCATTACTAAGGATGATCTCAGGATACTTCGAACTCAATTTTTGATTCCTTCGTCTTTTTGGCTTGAGGTTTCATATTAGAAGGGTTGAGTCATAGATGCTCAAGAGGGGCGAGTCATCTTGTATGAAGAGTCCCTTTGAGTAGGCCTTCATCATCTTCCTTTTCATCCCTTTGCTAGTATTATTTTAAATTTTTATAGGATTCTCCCTAATTAAATCAGACTGAACTTTACATCATAATTTTCATCATCCTTTGCAATTGGCTAGATATTCCTTTAAGAGTTTTAGAGTGATGTTCACCTTGAAGAAGCATCCCCATGAAAAAGGATGGTGGTACTTTTCCTTCCGGAGTAAGCATAAGTTCATCACGAGACTTCCCTCTTTGGTTCATGGCTGGAAAAGTTATTTTTTTTATTTTTATTTTTTGTCTCTTTAGATTTGCCCTGGGGCTTTAATTAGATTTAGGGCAATCCTTGGCTTTCTTTAAATAAGGATAAGTCAATTCTTTCTAAAGATGAGGAGGATTAATTACCATACTCTACTCGATATTGAAGTATCGGAGCTGAAAGAACTTGTGACTGAACAGACTCTTTATGACATTGGCATTAGTCTGGCATTACCTTGGGGTGTGGTCGATTTCTTTTTAACTTAGAAAATACTATCTTATTGTTTGATTTTGTACTAACCACTTTTTCTCGATTTTGTAGTAATAAGACTGACTCTCGAATCAATCAAGTCAGCGCTGAAGAGAAAGTCAGGCTCCTTTGGGGGGGGAGTCATCATCGAAGAAGCAGAAAAAGTCCTAGCTGAGGACTCCTTCCCCAATCCCTGCACCATTAGTGCGGACATTGAGCATGGATCGTCTGGAGATAGACGACGGCTGGTCACCACTGTGCCGCTTAGGTTGGCTCCACCAACCACTCTAGAGTCGATTCAGGCTCCGTCTCCTTTATAAAGCAAACTCCATCTCTACCTTGTTTGGCATCACTACCACTCTCTTTGATGGTGCCGACCCGATCGGCAAGATCCGAGGTGGATCGCTCCTTATCTACCACCAAAGAGGGATTTATCATCTTGGAGAAGAGCGTGAAGAGTAGCGACTCTACCCTTCGGAACCATCAATTTGTGTGGGAGTTGATAAAAATGATGCTGCTTCTGCCTCCTTAGTTCCATCTGTCCACTCCTTCTCTTCGATTGCTCCCGATGTTTTAATTAATGGTCAGCTACAACCAACTTTAGTAGACTTTTTATTTAGTTGCTTTAACTTGAGGACCAAGGTATCAAATTGTTATGGGTCCACCATTACGTGAGGTTGCATAGTAGCGGACAATTGGGCAGTGCCACTTTGGTTGTGGTGGAATGATTGGCAGCATGAGATGGCAAAATTATTGTGCACTCTCGTTCTCATCGTGTTCCCTCTTTTTTTTAAAATGAGCTTTGACCTTTCCTCTATCACCAAACTATAGCTATAAGTCTCTGGTTCGAGGTGCGCAATGGTGGTTAGTCTCCTTCTGACTGACTGGTCGGTCTCAATCGGAGGACTGGAGCTTCTTGAGGAACCTACAAATAAAGTCCACTGTTATCGAAGATTCTCTAATGGAGGATCTTCCGATGGTTAATTCAGTCGGAGCTTAAAAATCGTAAATAAAAAATATGAAAGTTAGAAAGTAAACTTGTTCTTCTTTAAAAAGAACTTACTTGAGAGGTCTCTTGTGCCCCTTTTTTATAGAATGGGGTAGTTAAGCATTTTATCTAAGTTTGATAATAGAAGCAGAGAATCATTGCCTATGATTGCAAGAATCATGGATAGTGGGTTATAAGCATTAATTGAATAATATTAACTCATGTGTCCATAATTTTAAAAAACCGTACCAGGTTTTGAGAGATTCCTTTAGGTTATCTTTCCTTTCTATAATGGTCTGTTAGCTTTGGGCCTTGTTTCCTATTTGTCCGTGTGATCTTGACCTTGGGGTTGCTATGCTTCCGATCAAGGGGGCTGAAAGAAGCCGACGATGTAAAGTCATTTCAATTTGATTTTCTGGTCTTCTTTTCCTAATGTTCGAGAAAGTTCTCTGTCTTTCTTTTAAGTCACCGTTGAGATATTTGAGGAGAGTGTTTGGGCATAATCTGATAAGAGGAAGGGCCGGCTAGGTGGCAGATTCATCTTATAATAGGTCCTAAAAATTTAAAAAATTTTAAATTCCTCATACGATAACATTTTGTAACGGAGATAGACAATTGTGTTATATCACAACAAATTTGAAATTTTGGATTGTAATCTCTAAGAGCACATTAATTTCTAATTAACTTTGTGAGTAACATTTGCTTGTTTCATGTCTCCGGTTAGTAGGTGCATGTTACGTCCCCATGGTGTATCTGATCGGTACCATAAGACCACATAGTTGGACCCACATTGTAGTAGTTCCAGTCTCCACATAAAGAGTTGGTTTTGGGGAGCCGGCTGCCTAGTTCACTTTATGAGTAGCATTTGCTTGTTTGATATCTCTGATTGGCAGGTGCCCATTTATGCCCCCATGGTGTTTGTGATATGCACCATGAGACTACATTGTTGGACCACATTAGTTGGACTCCTATTAGAGTGGTTTAAGTCTCGGAAGAAGCAAATCGCTAATCCAAAAAGAAAAAGCATCTCCTCTCTGAGGCCAATTGGGTGGCGTATCCTCCCTTCAATCAGGAAAAGGAAAAAAAAAATGCTTGTCCAATTTGTGGGGACAATATATGTAAAATAAACAAAATAGGCAAACTGTGTCTTACCTTTCTTGGAATAAAATATGCTACACTAAATCATCACGCGCTCCAGGGAGATAGGCGTAACCCAAGCCCGCACCACCCAGACACTTATCCGGGGACCACCGAGTGCATTGGGGAGGCCACATACATTGATCAAAGGCCGGGGAGGGTCTCGTCTTACTAGGGCTGGAAGTGGACTGGGAGCGGCTTCGAATCGGACTTCGACCTCGGGCAAATCTTTGGTCCGATTCGAGCCCGAGTCTGAATTTTAGTCCGATCATGAGCCTAAATTTTTGGCCCGAACAAAATTTTTCATTTAAATTGAGTTAGCCCAAATCAATGACTTGAGTTAGCCCAAATCAATGTGTTAGCCAATTAGCATTAACTATTTGAGTTGATCCACAGCTGGCTTTACCATGGACCTCTAACAATGAGGGGCACAGCAGGGGCGATCGGGAGCATATTTCGAACCCGATGATGGACGGCAGAGGCATCGGCATCAGCGGCAGAGGGGGGCGTCGGGCTCAGGGAAGAATTCGAGAAGAGGGCTGCTTTCTTGGAGGTGCAGCGATCTGGTGCTGGGGACGGCTGAGGAGTCGAGAAAGATGGGAGTTGAGCGGAAAAGAAATCGGTTCTAAACCTAATTGAAAAAAATCGGATCTAAGTTCGGCCCGAATCTCTGAAAATTATTTCGAGCTAGGCTCGAGCAGGAGTAGGACCCGACCTAGTTCTAGCCCTACATCCTACATATGTATGCATATATGAATGTGTCAGTACATTCTCACATACATGCATGCATAATAAATAAATAAATTATATATATATATTTGAGGTTGAAGTTGAAGTTGAAGTTGAGGACAGAGCCCGGCTCCCGTAGGTGTCCGGACGGAGTCTTCCTTGAGGTTGAAGTTGGGGACGGAGTCCGGCTCCCATAGGAGTCCGGGCGGAGTCTTCCTTGAGGTTGAGTTGGGGACGGAGCCCAGCTCCCATAGGAGTCCGGGTGGAGTCTTCCTGCAATTAAAGTCAAAGGTGAAGTCCGGCTCCCGTAGGAGTCCGGACAAGGCTTACCAGCAGTTGAAGTTGTGGACGGAGCCCGGCTCCCGTAGGAGTCCGAGCGGAGTCTTCCTTGAGGTTGAAGTTGGGGACGGAGCCCGGCTCCCGTAGGAGTCCGGGCGGAGTCTTCCTTGAGGTTAAAGTTGGGGATGGAGCCCGGCTCCCGTAGGAGTCCGGACGGAGTCTACTTGAAGTCGTGGGTGGAGTCCGGCTCCCATAGGAGTCAGGATGAAGTCTGTCTGTAGCCGTTGGAGTCGAGGACAAAGCCTGATTCCCGTAGGAGTCCGGGTGGAGTCTTCCTGCAATTAAAGTCAAAGGCGAAGTCCGGCTCCCATAGGAGTCCGAACAAGGCTTACCAGCAGTTGAAGTTGTGGACGGAGCCCGGCTCCTGTAGGAGTCCGGGCGGAGTCTTCCTTGAGGTTGAAGTTGGGGACGGAGCCCGGCTCTCGTAGGAGTCCGGGTGGAGTCTTCCTGCAATTAAAGTCAAACACGAAGTCCGGCTCCCGTAGGAGTCTGGACAAGGCTTACCAGCAGTTGAAGTTGTGGATGGAGCCCGGCTCCCGTAGGAGTCCGGGCAGAGTCTTCCTTGAGGTTGAAGTTGGGGACGGAGCCCGGCTCCCGTAAGAGTCCGGGCGGAGTCTACTTGAAGTCGTGGGTGGAGTCCGGCTCCCGTAGGAGTCCGGACGAAGTCTGTCTGCAGCCGTTGAAGTCGAGGACGAAGCCCGATTCCCGTAGGAGTCCAGGTGGAGTCTTCCTGCAATTAAAGTCAAAGACGAAGTCCGGCTCCCGTAGGAGTCCGGACAAGGCTTACCAGCAGTTGAAGTTGTGGACGGAGCCCGGCTCCCGTAGGAGTCCGGGCGGAGTCTTCCTTGAGGTTGAAGTTGGGAACGGAGCCCGGCTCCCGTAGGAGTCCGGGCGGAGTCTACTTGAAGTCGTGGGCGGAGTCCGACTCCCGTAGGAGTCCAGACGAAGTCTGTCTGCAGCCGTTGGAGTAGAGGCGAAGCCCGGTTCCCGTAGGAGTCCGGGTGGAGTCTTCCTGTAATTAAAGTCAAAGATGAAGTCCGGCTCTCATAGGAGTCCGGACAAGGCTTACCAGCAGTTGAAGTTGTGGACGGAGACCGACTCCCGTAGGAGTCCGGGCGGAGTCTTCCTTGAGGTTGAAGTTGGGGACGGAGCCCGGCTCCCGTAGGAGTCCGGGCGGAGTCTACTTGAAGTCATGGGCGGAGACCGGCTCCCGTAGGAATCCGGGCGGAGCGATGGGAGTCCACCAACAGCAGTCGAAAGTCGGAAGAGACTTGCGAGGGTCAATCCCGTCAAGAATTTTGGCCGAGGGTATTTTATACCCAACACCAGTCCCCCTACTTTCGAGTTTGAATTTCGAATGAAGAAAGTATAGAGAGGTCGTCGCAGTCGAAGATCTCCCCCTGATGCGCGCGCGCAACCGTCCTCAAATATGTTGGCATTTAATGCGCGCATGTCGGAGCCCTTTTTTCGATTAGGGTGACCCGAAGAGTCTTTTCGGAACTCCCATCGGGATGTGATCCCAAGCGTCGTGCCATGAAAGTTTGCGAACAGTCAACCCCAGGTAGCGGCGAATGGGACACGCGGGACACGTGGTGAGCACCGGTTGGCCTAGGGACACTCGCCACCATAATTGCGTTACGCTCCGTTGCCTATTTAAACCCCCCACCCTTCCTCGGGGGGCTTCACTTCGCTTGAGGGACGATATCTTCTTTTCGCCAGAGAGCTTAGCCACTCTGCCACTCCATCGGTGCCCCTTCCGACTCCGAGCGTCCTTTGCGCTGGTTTTTGCCACCTCCGTCGGCTCTCCGCCATTTCCAGTCCCCCAATTCTCTTTAAGGGGTTCCCCCGCCAGGACCTCCACCCTGGAGGCCAATCTCAAGAAGATGCCACGGTCTTGGAAGGGTGCAAGGAGGAGGACAGCAGTCTGCGAGTTCTCCGGTCGTGCCGCCGTGGGTTCCCGTTGCTTTGAAGGGGGCTCGAGGGAGAATCCCTTCAACAACAGGGGTTTAATAACGGGGACAACCGGTGAAGGCGTTCCGCCTGAGAATTTCGGAGTAGCTTATCAGGGCGACGCCGATCAAGAGGGCAAAGTCATCTTCACAAGCCGTGGCGTGATCCTTGATGTCGTCGGAGCCGAGGGACCAGAAGCGGTCGGCGCCGACGGTGGGGCAGTAAAACTTGTCGCAGGGACGGTGGAAGTAGTGCATGCTGACCTTACCGGAACGCCTAGGACGGTGGTTGTTATGGGGCATTCGGTGATGGCGCATATCTCCGACGCCATCGCTGTCCCCGGGGTAACCCCGGTTCTTCTTGAAACAGGTCGTCGTCACCGCTGCCGTCGCCTTTGCTGCCTCCTGAACTCTATCCCATTCTTTTCCCCCTAGGGTTGGGATTCTGGAGATGGAGCGGGAGAAAGCCGAGCATGTTTATCACACGCACTGGAAAATGCGGTTGGACATAATTGGGAAGAGAAGTTTACAGCCTGAAGTGGCCTCCGGTGTATCTCTTCTAAGTCGTGTATCCGAGCCTTGTAATAGTGTATTCTTTTCTGGCCCTCTGGGTCCTGTAACGTACATCTTGTTGATTGAAAAATGAGAAGGAGATTTTATTACCTCATCCGTACTTTGCGTCGAGTTGTTGTCTGCCGAACTTCTTTCCTTTGCCATTGTCGTTGTTGTATTTCCTTTTTCTTTTTCTTTTCTTTTCTTTTTCTTCTCTTCTTTTTTTTTTTTTTTGACATCGTTCTTAGGTTACCGGTGGTTGCCACGCCGGCTCGCCTTTTAGTTATCCCTTTCCTTCAACCTCAATGGCTCTATAATGCATACGAGAAGGTAATTTTCCACTACCACTTTTACTCATGTGTTGATTTGTCGTTTGCCGAGCTTCTTTTCGACCTTTGTGTCGTTCGGAGGTATCCGGTTACTATCGTATCGACCCATCTTTTTCATCCATGGCCGCAGAGTCATCTGGGGCCATTCGGGTTTGGTGCCCCCATCAGGGCTCGAGCTCGGAGGTCTGAGCTTTTGTCACCCTGAGGAAGTTGTTTTACCTTGGGCTTGTGTTGAAAGCTTCCTTGAAAGCTGAGGTTCTTGATGAGAGCCCCAATCCTTGCCGAGACAAGGTTCTCTGCATCTTGGACACTGTTTGTTTTTCATTCGTCGCTAACATGATCCATCACCTTCCTTTTTCTTTTTCGCTTGGAATTTTTCCTCCGCTCTTGGTGAGGCTACGGGAGTTCGGCTCCCGTAAGCGAAGTCGGGGTGAAGTCCGGCTCCCGTGGGAGTCCGGACGAAGCCTATAAGTGAAGTCGCGGGCGGAGCTCAGCTCCCGTAGGAGTCCGGGTGTAGCCCTTCAGCAGTTGAGGTTGGGAACGGAGTTCGGCTCCCGTAGGAGTCCAGGCGGAGTCCACCTGCAGTCAAGGTTAGGGACAAAGTCCGGCTCCCGTAGGAGTCCGGATGGAATTTTATTGCGAGGGGGCCGTTGGGGAAAGTCCCCCCTTTTTCTCTTCTGGTCTTTGAACGACCAGACTTTTAATTGATGCCGGGATGAGATTCTTCCACCATTCCTGTCGTAACAGGTTTCAGCTCTGGTTAGGATGAGGTTCTCCTCTTGTTTCTAACGCGGTCGTGGGCGTACATATGGGTGTTGCTGGGCCCTTCCCACCTTCCGGCCTAAAGAGAGTCGGGCCTTCGACTTTGCTTGAGTTAGGGTGAGGTTCTCCTTCTATCCCTAACAGGGCTGTGGGGGCGCATATGGGCGTTGCAGGGCCTCTCCCCCCATCCGGTCTAAAGAGAACCGGGCCTTCGACTTTGCTCAAGTTAGGACGAGGTTCTCCTCCTGTCCCCAACAGGGCTGTGGGGGCGCATATGGGCGTTGTAGGGCCTCTCCCCCCATCCAGTCTAAAGGAAATCGGGCTTTCGACTTTGCTCAAATTAGGGCAAGGTTCTCCTCCTGTCCCTAACAGGGCTGTGGGGGCGCATATGGGCGTTGCAGGGCCTCTCCCCCCATCCGGTCTAAAGGGAACCGGGCCTTCGACTTTGCTCAAGTTAGGACGAGGTTCCCCTCCTGTCCCTAACAGGGCTGTGGGGGTGCATACGGGCGTTGCAGGGCCTCTCCCCCCATCCGGTCTAAAGAGAACCGAGCCTTCGACTTTGTCGAGACGAGGTTCCCCTCCCGCTTCTGATACAATTTGTTTGGATTATCCTGTAGATGTAGGATAATGCCAAAGACATACAGATATACAATTTTTAATTAAAATGAAGTTATTGGTAGTATATCCGTAAGTTTTTCGAGCTCCATGGTCGCGGGAGGTCGGCTCCTCCTTGAGGCCCTCCGATGATGGAGTCGATGGTCCCAATTGGAGACCAATCTCCGGGCTGCTCCTCCCTCCTTGACGGTTCAGGTTGCGGCAGGGCCCTTGGCCGATCTTCTCTACCCTCAGGTCGAGGTTGGATGAACCTGTCGAGTCGACCTCACCGGATGAGCTCCTCGATCTCGTCTCGGTGCTGGATGCATTCCTCCGTGTCGTGGCCGTGGTCACGGTGGTAGAGACAGAACTTGTTGGGGTTGTGCTTCCCGGGGTGTGTGCGCATCCTCTCTGGCCTAGGGAGCTACTCTCTGACCTCCATCAGTACCTAGGTCTTCGAGGCATTGAGGGGGGCGTAGTTGCGAAATCTTCCCGGTGGAGAACCCTGCCGAACTCCATGATCCGAACTTCTCTGCCTACGTACCTGGGGTGGAGTATGGGCACGCTTGTGCCCAGGAGGGGATCGAGAACGCGGCCGAGCTTCTCTCGACCTTTTTTCGACTGCGGGCTTACTCGAGTCTCCCGCCTGCCGCTCTCTCGTGGTCTCCTCATCCTTCATTTTGAAGGCTTCTTCCGCTCGGGCGTACCCTTCAGCCCGAGCCAATAAATCAGCAAAATCCCTGGGGTACTTCTTCTCCTGGGAGAACAAAAGGTCATTCTTCTGAAGGCCGCCCTTCAGAGCGGCCATTGCTACCGATTGATCCAAATTTCAGACCTCCAGCGCTGCGACATTGAAGCGGTTGATGTAGGCCCGAATGGACTCCCCCTCCCTCTGCCTGATATTCATGAGGGACTCCGAGCCCTTTTGGGGGCGCCGGCTGCTGACAAAATGGGCCATGAATTGGTGGCTCATTTGATCGAAGGAAAAGATGGTACCCGACTTCAGCGTCGAGTACCAGTTTCTCGCCGCTCCCTTCAAGGTGGATGGGAAGGCCCGGCACAAGATGGCGTCGGGTGCGCCATGAAGCATCATCATCATCCGGAAGGCTTCCAGATGATCGATCGGGTCCGAAGTCCCGTCGTAGCTTTCGAACTGGGGAAGTTTGAAGTTTGGCGGGATCGGTTCCTACATGATCATTTGAGAGAAGGGAGGGTCAGTGCAAATATCCTCACCATAAGCGGGGGGAGAGTGGCGGAGTTCTTCGATTCGTCGATTCATTTTCTGGAGCCTCCGGTCTAAAAAATCCTCTCGACTTCGGGTCTCGAGGGTCCTCTGGCAGAATGGGGGCAGGGATCTTCCAGGGGTAGAGTCATGATCCGATTGAGGGCTCTCCACCCTCGGGTTCGTCTTCCCAAGAAAGACGGGGCGGCTGGCCCAAGTGGCCCGCCCCACTGCCGGATTCTGGCATTCCGACGACACCCTTTCCAGGCACACTGATGCTTGCGGCTGCTGCTGCTGCTGCATGGCCTGTACGGCCTCAGTGAGGCCCCTGACCTGCTGCGCTAGCAGATCAAATTGCTCCGCGATGACCGCCGTCGCCGGAGGAGGAGGAGGAGGCTGGGAAACTGGAGGTGAGGCCGGAGCCTGAGATCTGGCCGCGGAGGCCGTGGATCATCGTGTGGACGCCTTGCGGGGAGGCATCGAGCAAGGATCCAGTGGGGGAAAGGAGGAGCGGGTGTCGGAGAAGATGACCGGAGGCGGCTCCGTTGAGCGCTCCTTTAAGAACAAGGGTACTACGAAGACACAGCCCTTCCTCTAGCGCCAATCCTGTTGGTGCAAAAATCTGCTTACGTCGGAGAAGCTGGAGTCGCGGTCGCCGTCGGGACCTACAAAAAAAGTCTAAACCGGAGGTGGAGTTGCTTCGGCAAGACCCTCCGACGCTCAAGTCAGTTCTCTGCCTCAACAAGAATGGAGTGCTCAAACGAAAATTTTAGCAGAGTTTCTAGGTAAAAACGAGATCTTATAGAATAACGTATCTGGGGTTCCCCTTTTATAGACGGAGGGGGCAACAAATTGATAGCGACGCCTGTAACCATCTGGTAGTGGGCCGCCCAGAGTCAGGAGGGATTTATTGCGGAGGATAGTGGAGTGGGATCGTGGCTATCGCAGTGGCTCGCCACGTGGAATCAGTTACGGGGAGTGAAGCGGCGTCCACTGTCGTGACTCGTCAGGGAGTGGTGGAATCGCACAGGATCCGCCGCAGGGAGTGGAGCAGGATCGTGGCCGTTAATACAGCTTGCCAGGGAGTAATGAAGCTGCGTAGGGTCCGCCGTAGGGAGTGGAGCAGTGTTGTTCGTTACTGTGGTCTGCCAGGGGGACGGAGCCCGACTCCCGTAGGAGTCCGAGCGGAGTCTTCCTTGAGGTTGAAGTTGGGGACGGAGCCCGACTCCCGTAGGAGTCCGGACGGAGTCTACTTGAAGTCGTCGGCGGAGTTCGGCTCCCGTAGGAATCCGGGCGGAGCGATGGGAGTCCACCAACAGCAGTCGAAAGTCGGAAGAGACTTGTGAGGGCCAATCCCGTCAAGAACTTCGGCCGAGGATATTTTATACCCAATAGATCCAATTTCTTCAAGCTTCCACTATGGCCTCGTTCTCATCCCTCATCTGTCTATGACTCCAACCTCTTTAGCAGAGCTAATCATTAGCACGTCCTCACAAAATAGTTTCTTTCAAGCTTAGCTAATGGGACCGGCAGCAAATATATATTCAAATTAAATTTCTTTAAGGCCTAATCAGTGGGGATGATCATTGGTAATCATGAATTCAAGAGCTCGTATTTTCAAGTCTTACCGTGATACTAATTTTAGCCGTGGTTGTGATGACTAAAAAAAAGATGAAATTGCATGTAATTGCTTTCATTTAAAATTTCATAAGCTTTCTCAAGAAGGTGAACTAGATCTAGTTTTTATATTAGTATTTCCAAAGATGAATCATTATATTGATAAATATCTGTATGCCATTCATGGGACTCCTCCTTAAATTTACTTTCTTTTTACAATTGATATTAATTTTTTATTTATCAAAAAATATTCTTTTTGTATGCCATATGCTCGATCCAATTACGATGTTAGCTCGCTATTCTTCATCTTGCCGTTGCTAATGAGCGGTTCAAATAGGGTAATGGTTCATATATATGCTGGTGAGAATAAGGCTTAACTATGGTTACTTTATTTGAAGTCTTAATTATAAATTGAAAAAAAAAAAAAAATCTATTCTATCCAATGGTAATTTGAAGATAGAATCAATAAAGACTCTTATATGGTGGATCAAAATGAATTTCAAATTACTACAATTTTGTTATTTAAATTATTATGATAGAATGTTGTGATGCTCTAAATTGCCATGGCCTATTTAATTTTGCATAGAACATCTATTTTTTTGGAATTAAAAATTCTAGCTGGCCTTACATACTAAATCCCAAAAGATAGGATGTCAAGCTATTTGTCATGTGTCCAAAGTTGTGGCGACATTTGTTGCCAAGCCAGCTTTCTTTCCCTTTCTCTCCATATCTTGCATAGGTTGTTGCCGATCTTCATAAGTCATGGGTCTATCATCGGTGATGATCCTTCTCGGCATTTCTCTCCTCTCTTAGATGCGGAACAGATTCAGTCATTGTGCAGCCATTATCTCCTTATAGGAAAGGCTTAATCGATCATGCTTTCCTCTGAGGCATAATGGTCGATGATGCTCTCCTTTCGGTGCTCTTCTCTCCCAAGTTTAAAACAAAAAAACCTATCCAAGTTTCAGGTCTGCTGTCTCACTAAATAAGAACAGTCTTTGCAACTTTCCACCCTAAGATATAAACAGAAACAAAAGAAAAAAACTAATTGCTTGGTTCATCAAAGCTGATCCTTCTAGTGACAAACCAAATACAAGTTTCATCACTAGTTGGAGTATTATATAGCAGCCATCTCCAACAGCCCCTGAAGTCAAAATTCTATTTTAGAAGCACTTCTGTCATCATTGTTGATCCATTGAAGAACGTCATTTTTGATCTCATCTTGTCTGTTGAACTCCGATAAAATTAATTTAGCTAGTATATGGGCTTGAAGATATGGAATGTCATCCTTCATGTTATTCAAAGAAGCAATACAAGTTAGTCAATGTTTTAGGACATGTCAAACAAAATTACAGCACATGTTATTCAAAGAATCGGCACATTTTAGATAAGGTATCGATAAGATGTTAGTTAGTGTTTTGCTTCTTACTTGTGAGAATGAATACCTCAAACATGTGCCATCCCAATAAGCCATGTACATCAACGTAAATACACCACATGCAGACCTAAACCAAGTGAAACCCAAATATGAATTACAAGCTTACATATGAATTACAACCCAAATATATATATATATATATATATATATATATATATATATATATATATATATATATGTGTGTGTGTGTGTGTGTGTGTGTGTGTGTGTGTGTGTGTGTGTGTGTGTAAGATATATTTAACACAAACATACCCTTCTGTCTGCTTCGGGATAGAATCAATCACATCAAAAGGCCATGATGTAACATCCAAATCAGCCAAATCTACCCCCAAATCATGTGAACATTTAACTGTCATATTCATATAACATTGTATGCCTAGCCACTGCATTGATACCATGTAAATGTTAATAAAGACTATCAAATTCATGAATTATAACTATCCTACTATACAACATGTTGAAACAAGTATGAAACTTATCCAACTATAAAGCATGCTTGGATACTTGATGGAGACCCACTCTAGAGAGTTCAGAATTTGAAATGCCTTCTTGTGTACATGCATCACAACCAGCCACCAATGATCACCAGTGGTATTCATGGGAAACATGACCTACAGACATACAAATATAGATCCTTACTTTGAATAGCCTTTTCGCCCTTGTAAATCCAGCTTTCTGAAAATGTTCAGACATTATAAGCCTGAGTAGCCATTTAAACTTCTAACTTTGCTTGTATGTCAAAAGATGATATAAGTTATTGAACAATTGTGCACATAATTTTGATAATCTGATGATATAATTGTCTTTCATTTACTTCTGAACCAAAACATAAATCTAATTAGGTCATACATTTGCAGGTCCTTCATGGTTATGGTGTGGCTAAAGTTCTTGATTCTGGCCATCCAGATTTCAAGGCCGGAGACTTCGTCTTGGGAATAACTGGGTGGGAAGAGTATAGCCTGATTACAATGCCCCAAAGCCTGACCAAAATCAAATATACCGTGAAAGCAACTTAAATAATTATACATAAAAATAATATATAACATTAGAAAAATCTGCAAGCTTGAAAAGCATGAAGCTTGTAAAAGGTGAGGACTGAAAAATTCGAGAAGTTTGTATCTCACTAGAACTCCAAAACTTTCTTATAAGATGAATTAAACCAACCAAATGAATTAAAAGAATTTCATAACAGATCACTTACCGTTTCATGAAAGAAAGGGGGAAAATGTTGGTTGGAAGGTGGCTCTGAATTTCATCAAACAGATGGTGCGTGAGAAATAGAAGAGGGTATTCCTTGGATGAACGTCAATCGGAACAGTGATCAAATGGGGTGAAAGACATCCTCTGGGGTGGAGAGAACAAATACGGCAATGATCCTGTTGTGGGCAGACTGTGGGGGGACCTCCCTTAATAGTCTCACATCGGGCAACTCTGGTGTGTGCATGTGCTTAAGAGGGATACGAGCACACCTTCCCTCACGAGGCACCTTTTCCCAAAGGGAGAGGACAAAACCGTGAGGCCGTCTGCATGACGCTGGGCCGGGGCAGAATAACCCCCGGTGGCGCCCGATCAGAGGCTCCAGGGATAACCCCCGGTGGGGACCATGGGGCACAGCTCCCCGTCCGGACCTAGCCAGAGCGGACAATACTTCGTGGGGCGGAGCGTAGTTGACTCCGACGACCTGCTTGACACGTGCGCACAACAGTGACGCGCCAGGTAGGGGGCACCCATCTCCTGTCCTCACATGCACCCTCCAGAGTGGGGGGGCATGTTGTGGGCAGGCTGTGGGGGGACCTCCCTTAATAGTCCCACATCGGGTAACTCTGGTGTGTGCATGTACTTAAGAGGGATACGAGGACACCTTCCCTCACGAGGTATCTTTTCCTAAAGGGAGAGGACAAAACTGTGAGGCCGTCTGCATGATGCTGGGCCGGGGTGGAATAACCCCCGGTGGGGCCCGATTAGGGGCTCCAGGGATAACCCCCGATGGGGACTACGGGGCACAGCTCCCCATCTGGACCTAGCCAGAGCGGACAATACTTTGTGGGGCGGAGCGTGGTTGACTCCGACGACCTGCTTGACATGTGCACACAACAGATCCCATAAATCCAGGACATCATGCTGTCGCTGCACACCGCCGATGAACACCAACGAGATGAAGACATGCTCTACGATCGTCGACGAGCACCAATTGTCACTTCACATGATTTACTACCTCCTCTCAAATACTGATCGCTAATAGGAGATGGAGATCATTGATCGGGAAATGAGGAAGAACACCAGTTTGAAAATGATCGGGAAACAAGGAAGAAGATGACTTTGAACATACCCCTAAAGTTTTCAACACTTGCAGCACTATCCATTTCAACTTTGAAAATGCCACTGGGTTTTGAAAAAATTACCCGCACCAGTCGTGATCGTGACTGGCTACAGAAACTTTCCAATAAACCATCTCTTGCTGTCCTTTATTAATCGGATGGTAGAATCTTTTTAAATGGGAGACCATAGATGCCCTTTGGAGCACCGTAGAAAAAGTCATATATATATATATATATATATATATATATATATATATATATATATATATATATATATATATTTTAGAATCTTCTTTCTTGACATTCCCACCTACCCTTGAGGTAGAGCTCTTTTCCTAAATAATATAAAAAAAATTATTTACATAAATAATACAAAATCTAACTTATTTACAAAAATAATATAAAAGGGAAAAATGCCATTTTGAATGGCGTTTTCACCTTGCCACGTCACCCCTTTTTTTTTCACATTGGCATCGTCCGAAAAAAAAAAAAAACATCATTTAAAATGGTATTTTTAAATCTAACCAGCACCGAGTAACAGCATTCAACCTTCAAAGAGGTATATATGAAGTGCTTACGAGGAGAGCAAGCGGAGGGTTACGAGGTGGAAGAAATTCTCGTACTGTTACTTTAGCTGAAAGAAAATATTCTTGTGAAAAGTGGAGCATGTACAAATATCCATGTTCACATATTTTAGCTGTGTGTCATTTTAGTGGTTTTGTGGATGATGCATATACAATTACAGCATATATGAATGCTTGGAGTGGTGATTTTAATCCATTACCACATGAAGATTATTGGATGCATACACGTATGTTCAAATGTATTTCTGATCATCATCGTTTGAGACCTAACCAAAAAGATAGACCAAAGTCAACGAGACTACGAAATGAGATGGATGATAGGCAAATAAAAAGTAAGAACCACTGTGACATTTGTAGGGAACAGGGTCATGACCGTCGTTGCTGTCTTAGGATACTTCAACATACTTCAACTTCAAGCAGTAGAAGAAATTAAAGGCTTCGAAGATTTATTTTCATCATTATTTTATGTATTTCTGTGAGATTGTATTTGAATTTACGTGTTTAATATCCTGAGATGAACTGAATTTTGTGTTTAAGTTGTATTGTGTGACAATATTATGTTTAAAAAAAATTTCTTTTAAAATATATTATGTCTTATTTTTTAATACATCTGTGATAATATCGTTATTTTAGATTCATTAGAGTATTATGGCTTACGATCCGCGGTATCTCGATCCTCGAGACAGTAGTATTCTTACATTGCAGGAGCATCATCGATCGCAGACTATTTTAGATGGCGGCGTAAGCATTACAATCCTATTTACTATTTAAATTTTTATTTTAAAAGTCATGTACGTTATCTAATTATTATATTTTATTGCAGGAGCCCAGACACCTTCGTCTACGACGATCCGATGCTGATTTCTGGAGGACAGAGGACATTCCATATAGAGTGTTAGATTATTTACGATATCTGAGATTTTATGGAGTATATCGGATTGGTCGTATACAGATGGACATTGGTCTTATTACTGCTTTGCTTGAGAGATGGCGTCCAGAGACACACACATTTCACCTTCCATTTGGTGAGGTGACCATCACTTTACAGGATGTCAGCATCCTTACTGGACTACCAGTTGATGGTGATCCAGTTATCGGAGTTAATCTCACGCTTACCATTCTGGAGTGGCAGGCTTTATGCTTGCGATTGCTAGGGTTTGAGCCCGACGTATATTTTTTCGATCATTCACAACTCAGGATTGAGTGTTTGGATGATCGTTATCGATATTTTCATATTGTGGATGATGCACCAGAGGAGATGGTGCAGCAGTATGTTAGGGGTCAGGTGCTGCGGTTGTTAGGTGGTGTCCTGTTACCCGATACTTCACCGAATAAGATGAAGTTGATATTTTTGCCATTATTAGAGGATTTAGACTTCGCTCGTCGACTCAGTTAGGGCAGTGCAGTACTAGCTTGCCTATACAGAGCTATGTGTCGGGATTCTTATGCTGATCAGAGCGAGATTGATGGTTATCTTGTATTATTACAGGTATGTGAATTAAAAATTTTTATTTTTAATATTTAATTATATTTTATATTGGGTATATCATCTATTTAATTTTTAAAATTTACAGATTTGGATATGGGAGCGTATGCCGACTATCAATCCATTACGACGATAGTTGCTCGAGATGCCATCAGAGCAGCAGGATCCTGATGTTCCATTCAGACTAGACAGACCATTGGGATATAGGTATCGAAATATTATTTTTTTTATTTTAAATTTACTATTTTAAATTTGATAAAATTTATTTAACATTAATACATTATGAAACAGATGGAATGTTGCATTCAACGTTCATCACGTATCGACGAGAGTGGCACGGGTGTTGTCCAGCTATGCAACCCAAGAGGGGGGGGTGAATTGGGTTTCTAAAAATTTTAAGCCCAACAGATAACTTATGAAGAACAAAACAATGGCTTTAAATCAATATTAATTACCTAAAGCAGTATTGCAAGGATATAATAAAGAAATAAGATAAAGCGATAAAGTACACCACAAACACAAGGATTTATAGTGGTTCGGTGCTAACCTTGCACCTACATCCACTTCCCAAGATCCCACTTGGGAATTTTAATCCACTATCCTTTGTATTCAACCCGAATACAAAACGTCGGAAACTCCGACACTAGCTATCCCAAGCTAGAATACAAGACGTCGGAAACTCCGACACTAGCTATCCCAAGCTAGATCACTTATTTTCCGGGTACAAGTAAACCCAAAATACTCCAATTTCAGGTTCGGATCAACCTTTCCTTGTTTTGGAAATCCTCCAAAAACAAGAACAAAAACTCACAAAGAGTTAGAAAATTTTGAGCACAGATTAATACAATAACAACTCCTTAAATGAGCAAATATAACAATAAAAGCTTTACTCAAATGAAGAATCCCTTTTTCAGATTTTCTCAAAGTGGATGAACGCTTGAATGCTTGAGAAGAGGTTGATTGTTGATTGAAGATCTCTTGAAAGCTTTGAACAATCTCTAGATCAAGGTTGAAACAATAGGCGTGAAGAATTCTCTCCTTGAAAGATCTTGCTTTTCTCTTTCACAATCTCTCTAGTATATTGTGGATCCTCTCTCTTTTTCTCTTTGGATTTTTCGTTGATCTCAGGCTTTTTCTTACAAATTTCGGATCCTCTCTTCTGTTCTTCTCTTTTTCCTCTTTTTCTCTTCTCTTTCGTTTCTTTTGATTTCACGTTTGATCCGCTATTTAATCTGCAATTTCTTTCACCATTTAAAGCATTTTGTAGCATTAGAAGCAAGAGAAAACAATTTAGGTAGATAAAGAGCCGTTAGAGGATTTTTAGGAAGCATAAATGGTAATTAAAACGGGCAAAAAAAATAGCCGTTGCTGATAATTTCCGTCGCAGGGGTCGACTCATGAGTCGACTCATGCTTCAGGGGTCGACTCATGAGTCGACCTCTGTTGCAAAAACCAGAGAATGCTTTTCTGAAATTTCTTGGCTCAAATTAGCAGGGGTCGACTCATGAGTCGACTCATGCCTTGTGGGTCGACTCATGAGTCGACTCACAGGTCGTGCCAAGCCAGAAAACTAGCGTGCCAAGGAGAATTTTTGCGTACCAATCAGCTCACAGTGCCATGAGTTGACTCATGAGTCGACTCATGCACTTCAAACCTTCATAACTTCAAAAATATAAGTCCAAACACAATGAAATTTTCACCAATAGATTTTAAATCATTTGTTCTACCAAATGGTACTATCAAATCAGGATTTTAGTGAAGTTACGATTTTGCCCTTGAAGAGCATAAGGACTTTTTCATTTTAAAATTATTTGTATCCCTTCAATCTGCTTTGTGATCATCAAAATCAATCTAGGAGCAACAATCTCCCCCTTTTTGATGATGACAAAACATTTGAACAAAAATATTTATGTTAATGCATTAATTTCAAAAGAATCCATTATAAGTGTATATGCTTGAAAAGAGTATGATTCTTTTGGCATGTAATATAAATGCAAAAATAGATTGTCCATTTTCTTAAAGATTTGAAAAGGGTATTAGATCATTTTGAGTTCAAGATATATCAGAGCAAGAGAAGATAAATAACTTTTTCTATGTATCAGAGTAAGAAAAATAATTATATCAGAAAAGATTTTACAATGTATCAGAGCAAGAAAATTTTATAATATATCAGAGAAAATTTCACACTGTATTAGAGCAAATGTCAGAGTAAATTTCTCATTGTATCAGAACAAATTTCAGAGAAAATTTCACACTGTATCAGAACAAATTTCAGAGAAAATTTCACACTGTATCAGAACAAATGTTATAATATATAAGAGAAACTTTCTCACACTGTATCGGATCAAATGTTATAATTTATCAGAGAAACCTTCACACTGTATCGGATTAAATTTTATCATGTATCAGAGCAAGTTAAAAGAAATTGTAGGATGTATCAGAGTAAAACAAATTTCTTAAGATGTATCAAGGTGAGTAAAATTTCAAAAGCAAGTTTGAATTTTGAAATATATCAGAGCATATAAAAAAAAAACTTATTTGCATTGTACTCATGATTTTGCTTTTGATGGATGACTTTTTGTTTAAGTTCTGTCTGATACCAAATTTTGATACCAAAATTTCTCAAAGTTTTGTTTAATCTTTCAATCCTTGTTTTTGTTTAATTTCTCCAATATTTGTTTAATTTCTTCAATATTTATTTTAATTTCTCCAATATTTGTTTTAATTTCTCCAATCTTTGTTTTTGTTTAATTTCTCCCCCTTTTTCTCATAATTTAGGATTTTGCTTTTTGTCTAATTTTAATTTTTGTTTTTGTTTAATTTCTCTCCCTTTTTGACATCATCAAACATAGTTAACTCTTTCTTTTCTTTTTCTGAAATATTCTTTAATTTCTTCTTCTTTAGAGTTTTTCACAGATGTTTGCTCCCCCTTAATATAGCAATTATCAACAGCAAACAACAACAAGGAGAAGACAATATTTCAACAAGAAGAAAATATATAACCAAAATATGATCATTACAAAGAGGTAGAAATATAGGTAAAAGATGATTCCATTAATATCATAATTGTTTCAATACATAAAATTCAACCGGCTAAATGTCAATACATGGCCCCAAGGTATAGATCCTAGAACAAGACACTAACACCTAGGACCTAGATAAGTCAATGATCGGAGTCATCAGAGATAGGGTGAGGAGATGATGGATCAGAAGTGCGTCCTCTACCCCGTCTGCCTCTGCCACGAGTAGGAGAGCGAGATGAACTGGGTGGCTGAGAACGCTGAGATGCTAGGGACTGAACTGAAAGGGTGAGTCTGATAGAATCAAGTACGTTCAGTGCTCTGGAAACAGATTGAAGTAGAGCAGTGAACTGGGTGGTAGCATGCTCACTCGATCCTCGGATCTCTTTCCTCAGTAGCTCATATCCACCTTCTAGTGCTCCTCTAAGCCTGCCAGCCTCTGCAGTGAGGTCTGTGATCTCAATAGTAGACTCCTGTGGCTGGGGATGGGCCAATGCAAGGACTTGCCCCTGCAAGTCAAGAACTCTGCCAGTAAGTCTCCAGACTGTATCCTCAAGCTGCTGTATCCTGACGGACTGATCTGAAATCATCTGAAATACAGTGGAGATGTGGGGAGTAATGGTCTGATCAGAAGAAGTAGCTCCAGGTGTAAAAGAAGTACTACTCCACTGGCTAGACAGCAAAGAAGCCACACGCTGTGAAATATGCTCGATCTGATCGTCAGCCAGTCTGAACTCTGATGGAGGTGCTCTGCTCTCTGGCTGATACACTAGTGTGGGCATCCTAGTAAACTCCGAAGGGCCAGCCTCTGTATCAGGAATGAACTGTGTATCTGGTGAAGCTGCCCTGAAGTCATGTATAGGAGAAGATGGACCTTCTTCTTCTACTCTGCCTTCAGTTCTGTCTTCAGCTCTTTCCTCAGCTCTCTCCTCAGCTCTTTCTTCAGAGCCCTTGATCCAACCACCAACAGTCTTTGTAATTCCCATTCGGTGCAGGCTGTGTTGGTTGAAAGTGTCCACATGTGAGAGCTTGGTAGGTGTCTCCCCCTCACAGCTAACTCCAAACCTCCTAAAACTCTAGTAAGGGCCATACCATAAGGCAAGTGTGCCTTGGATCTATTCAAAGTTTCTCTCATGGCCTCTATCATAAGTGCAGGGAGGTTTAGGGAGGTCTGAGTGATGATATGAAACATGACACATACATCTCTGCCAGATAGTAAGTCATGTCTACCACTCCTAGGAAAGAATAGTTTTGTTACAATCTGATGCAGGACCCTCATCTCAATGGATAATAGCTTTGCTTCCAATTTGTTTAAACTTCCTGAAAAAGCTTCTCCTAAGATAATTCTGATCCCTTCTTCTTTAATTGGGAGTTCCATATACGAGTATCCTTCACTAGGCAACTGAAGTATATCTCCCAATATCCTAGAATCCAAGCATATGTCAATCCCCTTGACTGTTGAAGTCACTGACCCGTTTCTATAATTTAGGTTCTGGTAGAACTCTCTGACTAGATCAACATAAGTGACTTCCTTAAGAGAGCAATAAAGTTCCCATCCTTGATTTTTGATCATGGTAGCAAAAGTAAAGCCTTCTTTCTCAAAGAACCAAAAATCTATATTTTTCCCGGTTTCTACTTTTCTATCAGAAAGAGGATTTACACTTGGGCTTATGGAGGATTGAGAGGGACCTTGAGCAGGTACTGAAACTGGATCGGGAACACTGGAAGACTGAGCATGCCTTTTCTTTTGGACAATTTCCTCAGGCTCTCGGATTGATTTCCTTCTTTGGAAAGTTTCATCTTTGGAGCCATATCCAAAAAGTAGCAGACAAGAAGACTTGAATTCAGAGGAGGAGGGATCACAAAAGAGTAAAGAAAAATTTTGGTGGAGAAAAGAAGTGAATTTTGAATGAACGGTGAAGTTCTAGGGCACGTTCCACCCGCGCCAATCACTGTGAGAAAGCACAGAAAAATCTTTTTCAAGGAGGCGATTTTTGGTGGAGAGGAGGAGGGAGAATTGCCTCAGAATTGATCCTTGGATTTGGAGCTAGAAGAGTTGGAGAGGACGGCTTTCGGAAGAAAGATGATGAGAAGATGAGTCATCTCACGAACAGGGTTTCCCGTTTAAAAACAATGAACCCGATGGAAGTTGGTGGGATTTACAAGTTTGCCATTGAGTCGACTCATGGGGGTCGACTCATGAAGTTCAGAAATTCAGGAAAAATGCAAATAAATTCCAGAAAAATTCGAAATTTTGGGAGTAGAAATTTTGCTCAAAGATAAGTTTTTAGAGTGATAAATCTGAGCTTTTGGGACCAGGATAGATGTTGAAAATTGAGCTCTAAGAGTTTTTGACATCTATTCTTTGAGAAATTGAGAAATTTCAGACAAATGGATCTAGAACTCCTAGATTTCTCCTAATTTCACAGAATCTATCCTCACTAAGGGCCTTTGTAAAGATATCGGCTAATTGATTTTCAGTGCTAACATATTCAAGAATTATATTTTTGTTTTGAACATGTTCTCTTATGAAATGATGTCTTATTTCAATATGTTTAGATCTTGAGTGTTGTATTGGATTTTTAGATAGATTTATGGCACTTGTATTATCACATTTTATTGGTGTTTCATTAAGTTTGATTTCAAAATCTTCGAGTTGTTGCTTAATCCACAAGATTTGAGTACAACAACTTCCGGCTGCAATGTATTCGGCCTCAGCCGTAGACAGTGCCACCAAATTTTGTTTCTTGCTAAACCATGAGATTAGATTGATATCTTGCACATAAGCAAACACTAAACATGATATCAGGCCTACTTGCAGTTAGATATAATAATGAGCCAATCATACCTCTATAGTATTTTAAGTCTACACTTTTACCTTCATCATCCTTGTCAAGCTTACATGAGGGACTCATTGGTGTGCCAATTGGTTTGCAGTTCTCCATTCCAAATCTTTTGAGTAGTTCCATGGTGTACTTGCTTTGGGTGATGGAGATTCCCTCTTTTGATTGTTTAATTTGGAGTCCGAGGAAGAAGGTGAGTTCTCCCATCATGCTCATCTCGAACTCTCCCTGCATAAGCTTAGCAAAGTCTTGACAAAGGGATTCATTAGTAGACCCAAAAATTATGTCATCAACATAAATTTGTATAATTAGCATATCATTTTGGTTTCTTTTAATAAATAGGGTTGTATCTACATTGCCTCTTGAGAAACCATTATTTAGTAGAAATTTGCTTAGTCTTTCATACCATGCTCTAGGTGCTTGTTTTAGATCATATAAAGCTTTATTTAATCTAAAGACATGATTGAGAAAAGCATGATTTTCAAATCCAGGGGGTTGTTCTACATATACTTCTTCAGAAATATATCCATTTAAAAATGCACTTTTAACATCCATTTGAAATAGTTTGAATTTCATAAAGCAAGCATAAGCAAGTAGAAGTCTAATGGCTTCTAGCAACAGGTGCAAATGTTTCATCAAAATCAATTCCTTCTTCTTGATTATATCCCTTAGCAACCAGTCTTGCTTTATTTCTAATTACATTTCCATGCTCATCTAACTTGTTTCTAAAGACCCATTTTGTTCCAATTATTGAATAATCTTTAGGTCTTGATACTAAGGTCCAAACATTATTTCTTTCAAATTGATTAAGTTCCTCTTGCATAGCATTAATCCAGTTATGATCATTTTCAGCCTCTTCAAAAGTTTTAGGTTCAAGTTGAGATACAAAAGCACAATGATTAACTATATCTCTAAGTGAAGAACGGGTTTTTACCCCATGCATAGGGTCACCGATAATTAACTCCTTAGGGTGGCTGTGAACATACCTCCATTCCTTGGGTAATTCATTTGTACCTTGAGGTTGTTCTTGAACTTCTTCACCTTTCTCATTTTGTTTGTCTTCTTGATCCTTGTCTTCTGGAGTTGCTGAGTCTTTCAGAGTGATCTCCTTCATACCTTCTATTAGTGGATCTGCATCATCAACACCCTCATTCTTCCTTGAAGGAGGATCGTTAGATTCATCAAAGACAACATGTATGGACTCCTCAACTACTAAAGTTCTTTTGTTGAACACTCTAAATGCTTTACTAGTGGAGGAGTAACCTAGAAGGATTGCTTCATCTGATTTTGCATCAAATTTACCAAGTTTTTCTTTGCCATTATTTAATACAAAACATCGGCAACCAAAAACATGAAAATATGCAATATTTGGTTTTCTTCCTTTCCAAAGTTCATAGGGGGTTTTCTTTAAAAATTGTCTAATTAAAGCACGATTTAAAATGTAACATGCTGTGTTAATAGCTTCCGCCCAAAAATATCTTGGAAGGTTGCTTTCACAAAGCATGGTACGGGCCATTTCTTCTAAGGTTCTATTTTTCCTTTCAACTACCCCATTTTGTTGAGGTGTCCTAGGAGCAGAGAAGTTATGGCCAATTTCATTTTCATCACAAAAATTTTCAAAGTCTTGATTTTCAAATTCTGTTCCATGATCACTTCTAATATTTTGAATTGAAAACCCTTTTTCATTAGTGACTTTTCGATGAAATTTAGTGAAAATTTGAAAAGTTTCATTTTTGTGAGCTAAAAAGAAAATCCAAGTAAAACGAGAGTAATCATCAATTATTACAAATCCATATCATTTTCCTCCTAGACTAGTGGTTCTAGTTGGTCCAAATAAATCCATATGTAAGAGCTCTAAAGGTCTAGAAGTTGAAATAGTGTTTTTGGATTTAAATGAAACTCTAGTTTGTTTGCCTAATTGGCATGCATCACAAATTCTATCCTTTTCAAAATTCAGTTTTGCCAAACCGAGAACCAAATTCTTTTTAATTAATTTTGAAAGAGAATGCATGCTAATATGTGCAAGTCTACGATGCCACAGCCAACTAGTCTCATTTATTTTAGCACTTTAGGAAACTAGGCATTGCATGTCTAATTTAGTTAAATCATTCAAGTCTACCATATAAACATTGCCATGCCTATGTCCTATAAATTTAATGCCATCGTTAATAGGACTTGTCACAATGCAAACAGATGATTCAAAACTTACTTTATACCCTTTATCACAGAATTGACTAATGCTAAGTAAGTTATGCTTTAAATCTTTAACTAGTAAAACATTCTCAATGTATTTGGAGGGAGTGATACCAATGTTACCTATCCCGATGATCTTTCCTTTGCCATTATCTCCAAAGGTGACCATCCCTCCATCCTTAGCATCAAGCGTGATGAATTGTGATTCATCACCAGTCATGTGTCTCGAGCATCCGCTGTCAAGATACCATTTCCTATTTCCTTCTTGGGATGCTAGACACACCTGCAAGCACAGATCAAGTTTCTGTCTTAGGTACCCAAGCTTTCTTGGGTCCTTTTAGGTTAGTCAGAATGGTTCCTTTTGGAACCCATATTTTCTTTGTGTTTGCATATTTGTTAATAAGACATGTGTATGATTTATTTTCTATTCTTCCACATTTAAAACAAGTAATATTTGTAGACTTTTTGCTTGAATAATTTGCATAAATATCCTTCAGAAATTTTTGTTTCTTCAGGGGTTTATAACCAAGTCCAGCCTTATCATATATAGCTTTCTGATTATCAAGGATCATATTTAGCTTGTTTGAACTTAAGGTGAACTTATCTACTATAGATTTCAGCTTGTTCATTTCATCCTTTAAGTTTTGATTTTCTTGAATCAAGGTGAATTTTTCAATTGAAAGATTTTCAGCTTGTTTCACTAAGGACTGATTTTTCAATTTCAGCTCTTTGTTTTTCTTCCCTAGTTTCTTTAATTCATCAATTGAATCATAGAATGCTTCATGCAATTCTTCAAAAGTAAATTCACTAGTGGATTCAGAAGTTACCTCATTTTCATGTGCCATCAGGCACAGATTGGCTTGATCTGTTGAGGTTTCCTCGTCGGAGCTTGAGTCATCACTCGCACTCTAGGTCGCCATCATTGCCTTCTTTTTGAACTTCTTTGGACCTTTCTTCAATTGTGGACATTCGGATCTGAAATGTCCTGGCTTCTTGCACTCGTAGCATATAGGGGTTTGATCTTTCTCCTTTTCTTTGCTTTGATCCCCTTTTGTGAATTTCTTTCTCATCCCCTGTTTTCTTTTTCTTAGAAACTTCTTAAATTTCCGAGTGATGAGAGCCATCTCTTCATCCTGATCTTCATCTTCAGAGTCATCCGTTTCATAATCAGGCGAAGTTGTGGATTTGAGGGCAATGGTTCTTTTCTTTTTGACTTCATCCTCTTGATGTTGCATCATGCTAAGTTCATGAGTCATCAAAGATCCAAGAAGCTCTTCTAGAGGTAGAGTGTTCAAGTCCTTTGCTTCTTGGATGGCAGTCACCTTGGCTTTCCAAGTTCTTGGCAGTGACCTGAGAATCTTCCTTACAAGTTCACTGTTAGTATAAGATTTGCCAAGACTCTTTAAACTATTGATTATATCAGTAAAACGAGTAAACATAGCAGTTATGGACTCATCATGCTCTATTTTGAACAATTCATATTTATGTATAAGCATGTTTATTTTAGACTCTTTTACTTGATTTGTTCCCTCATGGGTGACTTCTAACCTATTCCATATTTCTTTAGCAGATGCATAAGTAGAAATGCGATTAAATTCACTAGCATCTAGTGCACAATAAAGAACATTCATGGCTTTGGCATTTAATTGTGCCAATTTCTTGTCAACCTCATCCCATTCTTTCTTGGGTTTGGTTGACTCCTCACCATCTATAATCTTGGTGGGTGTGTGAGGACCATTCACTATGATACTCCACATATCATAGTCGAGTGCTTGTATGAAAATCTTCATCCGAGCTTTTCAATAGGTGTAATTAGACCCATTGAAAAGTGGAGGTCAGTTTGTTGATTGCCCCTCGGCTAGAGAAGTTCCAACATGGGTTGCCATAGATCTTTGGCTCTTTGATTGTTAGATCAAAGAAGGGCTAGAGCACCGGCTCTGATACCACTTGTTGCCCAGCTATGCAACCCAAGAGGGGGGGGTGAATTGGGTTTCTAAAAATTTTAAGCCCAACAGATAACTTATGAAGAACAAAACAATGGCTTTAAATCAATATTAATTACCTAAAGCAGTATTGCAAGGATATAATAAAGAAATAAGATAAAGCGATAAAGCACACCACAAACACAAGGATTTATAGTGGTTCGGTGCTAACCTTGCACCTACATCCACTCCCCAAGATCCCACTTGGAAATTTTAATCCACTATCCTTTGTATTCAACCCGAATACAAAACGTCGGAAACTCCGACACTAGCTATCCCAAGCTAGAATACAAGACGTCGGAAACTCCGACACTAGCTATCCCAAGCTAGATCACTTGTTTCCCGGGTACAAGTAAACCCAAAACACTCCGATTTCAGGTTCGGATCAACCTTTCCTTGTTTTGGAAATCCTCCAAAAACAAGAACAAAAACTCACAAAGAGTTAGAAAATTTTGAGCACAGATTAATACAATAACAGCTCCTTAAATGAGCAAATATAACAATAAAAGCTTTACTCAAATGAAGAACCCCTTTTTCAGATTTTCTCAAAGTGGATGAACGCTTGAATGCTTGAGAAGAGGTTGATTGTTGATTGAAGATCTCTTGAAAGCTTTGAACAATCTCTAGATCAAGGTTGAAACAATAGGCGTGAAGAATTCTCTCCTTGAAAGATCTTGCTTTTCTCTTTCACAATCTCTCTGGTATATTGTGGATCCTCTCTCTTTTTCTCTTTGGATTTTTCGTTGATCTCAGGCTTTTTCTTGCAAATTTCGGATCCTCTCTTCTGTTCTTCTCTTTTTCCTCTTTTTCTCTTCTCTTTCGTCTCTTTTGATTTCACGTTTGATCCGCTATTTAATCTGCAATTTCTTTCACCATTTAAAGCATTTTGTAGCATTAGAAGCAAGAGAAAACAATTTAGGTAGATAAAGAGCCGTTAGAGGATTTTTAGGAAGCATAAATGGTAATTAAAACGGGCAAAAAAATAGCCGTTGCTGACAATTCCCGTCGCAGGGGTCGACTCATGAGTCGACTCATGCTTCAGGGGTCGACTCATGAGTCGACCTCTGTTGCAAAAACCAGAGAATGCTTTTCTGAAATTTCTTGGCTCAAATTAGCAGGAGTCGACTCATGAGTCGACTCATGCCTTGTGGGTCGACTCATGAGTCGACTCACAGGTCGTGCCAAGCCAGAAAACTAGCGTGCCAAGGAGAATTTTTGCGTGCCAATCAGCTCACAGTGCCATGAGTTGACTCATGAGTCGACTCATGCACTTCAAACCTTCATAACTTCAAAAATATAAGTCCAAACACAATGAAATTTTCACCAATAGATTTCAAATCATTTGTTCTACCAAATGGTACTATCAAATCAGGATTTTAGTAAAATTATGATTTTGCCCTTGAAGAGCATAAGGACTTTTTCATTTTAAAATTATTTGTATCCCTTCAATCTGCTTTGTGATCATCAAAATCAATCTAGGAGCAACAACGGGTTTATAGGTACCAGTTGGATACATTAGTTGATACATATAGATGGATAAATTTTAAATTTTTTATAAATATCATTTTACAGTATTCATAATCTATTAAAATTTTAGCTTATTAATTTTTTTTATTTTAACTATATCAATTTTTGTGGGAGCCATATACAGATGAGATATTGGCTATACTGCCGTAGATATGTATAGTTGGATACGACATATGGACTGCTAGGGTGCCACTTATTTGTTTTGATGTGATAGAGTGACATCTTTTCGATCGTGTTCTGCGGCAGTTTGATCAGATTCAGGACATCCCAGAGCAGTTTGATACCAGCCAGGGACTTCATCGTATTGATCGACGAGGGAGAGCTCGTATTGACTGGCGTATCAGACATGCAGAGTACATCGATATTTGGGATGCACGTCGAGATCACATTGTTCATGGTGATCCTATTTTGAGAGGCCGTTCATATACCGATGACTATATGGCTTGGTTTTTTAGCATTACGGTGCGAGTCATTGGACAGTCTCGGTATACAGTTCCTGGATATGAGGGTGAGAGTTCTACTGTGCATCTTTTGGTAAGATTATGAAAATTGCTTTATGTTATTTGTGTTATATTTTTGTTTTATATTTTACACTATACTTACTATTTTATTTTTATTTTGTAGACTGATTCTATGTCAGATCTCGTGTTGGACGCTCGTCGTGCTTTATCTACGACTGATGAGGACGAACGGATTCAGATACTGCGGGAGATAGAGAGAACAAGTTCTGGAACATTGGTGGCAATTGGTGTTGATCCATATAGCTGGCGTCTTGGTATGGAGCAGCTCCGATGCCAGATATGAGATATACGCTGTCACCATATATTTCACATATGCCATCACCGCATATTCCGCAGATGTCATCATTAGATGCTGCACAGATGCCACCGTCTTTTGATCCACAGATGGTAGTGCCTTCTTCTTCCTACATCCCCCAGATGACATCATCGGGTACCAGTTGGCCACATGAGTATGATACTTTCTTTTCAGGTCCATCCGTGTATCCAGATGAGAGGGTTGAACGGATCTCTCAGTCTGTAGATGATCCGACATCATCAGTTATTCCTGAGCAGCATGATCAGCAGATCTCCTCCACTGATATAGGGGAGGAGCCATCACAGCAGGAGCAGCCAGCGAGGACTTTCTTGAGAAGGTCCAAGCGACCACGGGCATCGCGACGTCCTTGTGGGACTTAGTCTTTATTATATTTGTACTTAGTATTTTTTATATTTTTATTGTACTATTTTTTATACGTTTGATATTTTTATTCTATTTAATAATATTAAATATTAATTTTATTTTATATTATTTAATTTAAAGTGATTAGATATTATGCTTTGTGCATATGGATAAACATACTCGAATGTGTCTCAGAACATTAGGAGAGAAAAAGTTATGCTAAAAAGACTATAAAAATTATAACATAAATAATAATATATCGAATGTTGCTCTTTGAATTGATTTTGATGATTATAAAGTATTTGAGGGGATTACTAATGATTTTGGCTTGAAAAAAGATTTATTGTATTTCAGGAGCAAAATCGTAATTTTATCAGATCTGATTCGGAAGCCTTAAGAGCAAAAACAAAAGATGTGTAATCTATTGGAGGTAATTTCAATATTTTTGAAAGTGTATTTTGTAAGAAAAATAGGTTTATATTTTTGAGTCGACTCCATGAATCGACTCATGGCTAAAAGGGCTAAACGGCACGCAAAATTTTTGACTGGCACACTCTATGAGTCGACCCCATGAGTCAATCCCTTAGCTTCTTTATGATAATTTTTATTTTTTAAATTTATTATTTTTTTGATATTTTTTTTAAAAATTTAATTTTAAATGAGAAAAGTAAGTTGAAATGATATTTTTTATTTCAATTAAAATTAGATTTTTTTTAAATTCAAAATTATTCCTTATATTTTTTTACCGACCCTCTGACGCCGGCTGCCAACAAAAAAGAGGGAGAGAAAGAGAGGAAGAGGGAGAGAGAGGAGGCAGCTCACCGCCGTGCCGCCATGCCGCCGGAGAGACGCCAGAGAAGGGAGAAGAGGGAGAAGGGAGAAGGGAGAAGAGGGAGAAGGAGAGAAGACGGGGGGAAGGAGAAAACGTCATTCCCTTTGGCATTTTCTCTCTTTTTTTTCTCTTTTTTTTGATTTTTTTAAATTTTTTTCTTAATTTATTTAATTATTTTTTTATGATTTTTTAATAAATAAATTTAATTAAAATTTATTTATTAAATTTTTTAATGAGGATAGTAATTTGAATGATAATTTCTAATTTAAATTAAAGTTAAATTTTTTTAATTTATAATTATAATTTCTATTTTATTACCATTTTTTTCTCTTTTATTTACTTCTTTTATGACATTTTTTTTAAATTCAATTTAAAATTTTTATAATTTTAAATTTTAATTTTAGTTTTCTTCCATTTTTATCTTTTTGGCATTCAATTACATATTTTTTTCTTTATTTAAAATATTTTTTAAATAATTATATTTAAATTAATTTAATTATTTAAAATAATATTTTTTATTTCAATTATAATTATAATTTTTATTTCTTAAAATTGAAAATTATAAATTTGTTTTTCAATTAGAATTACAATTTCTATTTTTTTTCAATTGTATTTTTTTCCTTTCTTTCTTTTTTTAGGATATTTTTTATTTTTTTACAACATTTTTTTTCTTTTCTTGAGATATTGTTTTTAAAAAATAATTTGAAATAGACAACGTAATTTGAAATGATATTTTTTATTTGAATTAATGTTAAAATTTTTATTTTTTTAAGTTTAATTTATAAATTTTTTTTTCATATTTTTTCCTTATTTTTTCACTTTTTTATGGCATTTATTTTTTTTATCAAAATTTAATTCAAATTAAAAATTTAATTTTTTTAATTCAAATTTATAATTATATAATTTTTCTATTTTTTTATTTCTTTTTGTTTTTATGAAATTTTTTTAGGCTATTTTTTTTATTTCTTTCGAATATTTTTTAAATAAATTATTTTGAATTTGAGAAAGTAATTTGAAATGATATTTTTATTTCAATTAATTTTAAAAATTTTATTTTTTTAAATTTCAAATTATAATTTTTATTTTTTTGATTTTTTTAAAATTTTGATTTTTAATGACACTTTTTATTTTTTTTAATTTTTTATTTTTTTGAACATTTTTGGCAAGAATTTGAAATGATGTTTTTGAATTAAATTTAAAATTTTTATTTTTTTAAATTTAAATTTATAATTTTTATTTCTTTCACATTTCTTTCTCTTTTTTTTCTTTTTCTATGATATTTTTAATTTTTTAAATTTTTAAGATTTTTGTTTCGATATTTTTAAAAAAATAATTTGAAAAAAAAATCATCTAAAATTATCTTTTTTATTTGAATTACAAATTCAAATTTTTATAATTTAAATTTCATTCAAAATTAAAATTTTAATTTATTTATTAATTTAAAATTTAAAATTTTATTTTTTTCACATTCTTTTTCAATTTTTTTTTTTTTTTTTTGAGGAAAAAAATAGAAAACGTCATTTTGAATGACGTTTTTAGAAACGTCATTTCAATTGATGTTTTTAAAAATACCATTTTAAATGGTGTTTTTTTTTTTTTTGGACGATGCCAATGTGGAAAAAAAGGGGTGACGTGGCAGGAAGAAAATGCCATTCAAAATGACGTTTTTCTCTTTTGTATTATTTTTATAAATAAATTAAATTTTGTATTATTTATGTAAATATTTTTTTTTATATTATTTAGGAAAAGAGCTCCTTGAGGTAAGGATGGCAATTTTTGATTTGACCCATTTACCCGGTTGACCCACCATACGTGAGCTGTTGGGTTTCTTGGCTGGGTACTGGTTGGTCAATCCTGACTCACCAGCAGGTCGTATCAGGTTTGGATCAGGGCCCCTGAACCGACTGCATGTCTATATTTCCTTTTATTTGTTTCCAATGACATAAGTAAGAATTAGATTGCAAGCTCTGACATGTAATGCCTAATTCCACACTTCAGGGTGGAACAGTATGTGTTCCTTAGCAAGTTAACTTTATACAGTCCCCTTGTATGTATATGTATCTGTTTAATGCTTAACTTTTGGATAGATGTTGTGCATGTTGTCATATCCTTCTGTACCAAACCTGTTACCTCTATTGGAGCAATAATTCATTATCCTAGGAAGAAAAATGGGATATGCCGCTTACCTACGACACTGGATATAGTTAAATGGGAATCTAGCAGTTTGATAACCATGGAAATATAAGATAGCTATCTTCTCTTTAATCCTCTGACATTGTTTTGTGATATTTATGGCATTCAGGCAGTCTCCTTATGTGCTTAGTCTGCTCTTATGATCATTTTGATGATGCATTCTTTTTGTATGTTGCCGTGTTCGCTGGAGGTGTGGATACATCTGCAACTGAAACAAAGGGAACTGTTTTAATTTATAATGCTGAACAGGTGGTATTTTGACCAAGGATTCAAGTATTGAATCTTACTGCTTGATGCTCGGCATAACATAGCAGACGTAAAGAAGTGAAACACAGAGTTCTACTTGGACGAAGTGTTGGTGAAGCGATGTACCATATTGGCACAGCTTATATGGTATTCATAACGAAACCGGTAGTTATACTCTTTGATTTTGGCCAAAAAAAAATTATTCCTGTGTTCCGTTTGTTCCCCCATTTCTACATTTTCTTCTTCTTTTCTCGCAATTTCAGTTCCTTCGCTTATAAAAGATGTAAGGAGAGTTTAGAGTACTACATGCTGATTATGTATCAACCAGCACTAATGGAGTCACATTTTTGGTTGTAAATTGCACTTCAAAACTTTGGATAGTCTTAGACGGTTGTTCTGAAATACATTGATGATTCCATCTAGATGCTCTGATCTTCTTTTTTTTTTTATTGTCTATTATTGCAAGTTGCAAATGTCCCATTTAACTTTGTGCTTTCTTTATTAAAAAGCAATTATCTATTATCCAGCTTTGATTTCTTGAGGCAGTAACAGAATTGAGATGTGAAATTGCATAATATTGATTATTCCAAGCCAAAATTGAACTACCTAATCAATAGTTTATATCACTGTTGAGACGAATTTTGGATACAAGCTTGACAATCTAACCTTGATCAAATGACCTAAAGGGTTCTCACCTCTGATAACTACAGCAGAGATGGGGGATTACAAATTTAAAGATCAAACACAAAAAAGAATTGGAAGAACTAAGGCTAAGAAAATAAAAAAAAATAAATGCTTGATTTCTGATTTCTAGACCCTTTTTTCTTCTTCAATTTTCGCATTTTTACTAGGCAGAGAAGCTTGATACGACCTTGCCACGTGTAACAAATGGTTGAGCGCACACTTCCACCTTCCTGAAAATGTTGAACGTGGGATAGGTAACTGCCCATGACTTCTGAAGATTTAGGACCTGAAAGCTTTACACCCTGCGCAACCTGAAAGTTATAAACATTAATTGCTCAATTAATTTTGATTCTTAATTAATTTAGGATATTTAATTGGCTAATTTGACCATGTTGAAAATATCTCTCAACAGTCACAAAGCAGCAATATTCGTTTATTGATGCTCCATGAGGCTATACTTGTGGATACTCTACCATATGATATTATCATTGGGATAGTACGGCATGCAGGTAGACAAGATATTAAAAAGCCAAGATATAGGATAATCGATTTATTTCCTATTGTTGGAAAATTTAAGCGTGATATCATGTTCTTTTTGTGTGCCTGGTATAAGAATGCTCATTCATATTGTACATATAGTAAGTACACGCCTTGGTTATTGGCATGATGTAGGGGTATATCTTGTACAATGCATACAATTGTGTCTAGTGCATTGCTTAATACTCATAGATATTGGCATGATGCCTTTGCTAGTTCGCCCATGCACCAATCTTGACACATCTACATGTGTGGACATGCATAACATGCTAGCAAAGCCAATCGACCTTTGCCTTCGACAAATCTAACACTACAAGAAAAAGATGTTTTTGCGACAGACTTCTTTGCGACGGTTGATTTACCGTCACAAAAAATTTATTTGTGATGGAAAAAAACCTTCGTAAGTAAGATATAAATTTTAATTACTATTTGCAACGGCAATCAAATTTTATCATAAAAAGTAGAGTTTTTACGACGGTAATACACCGTGATAAATAATCTATGATTTTTACCACAACAGTAGACCGTGGTAAATAATTTATAATTTATATATATATATATATATTTTTTAGATGGTATTTTGCAGTAGTAAAAAATCGAACCATAATTTTTATATTTTTTTTGCGACGGCATTTTGTCATGATAAAAAACCTCCCACCTACACTTTTTAACATCGTGCTTAATTTTCTTTTTTGCGACGGCATTGCACCATGGTAAAAAAAAAAATAAAAACCAATCCCACCGCCCGCGCTCAACTCTCAGTTTCCCCTCCCCTACCGCAGTCTCCTCTTCTCCTCTCCAAACCCTACTGCGCCTCCTCCCCCTCTTCCGCTCTAAACCTCGGCGTGCCCCCCGATCTCCCCATCGTACCGCTCCAAACCTCGGCGTGCCCCCCAATCTCTCCATCGTGCCCCTCCCCACGGCGTGGCCCCCAATCTCTTCGGCGTGCCCCAGCCCGATCAGGTACGATCCCTCCCTCTCCTTCTCGATCTCTCCCTCTTCGATGTCAACCGAATAGAGAGAACAAATTAATGGGGAATATATAGTTTGTTCCATCTTCCAGTCTTGGTCTCCGTTTAACCCTTAATTTTTCTATATATGGGTTATCCAGCACCTGTGGTTGCGGCATCTGTGTTGGATAAACAGAGATTAATTTGCTAGGTGGACGTCAAATTTAACTTCGATCATGGTTTTGTCTTCTTCAATGTGATTGGACTTGGGAATTCTGGATTTGAGTTTAGTGTGTCAAATTTCTCCCCTCTTTTTTCTTCGGTTGAAGTGTTGATTTGTTCTTGAAAGCAAAAGAGGCAGAGTGGAATGTCCATAATTAGCTGCCACCTCTTTGCTTATCATTGGGATTCATTTTTAAGATCTTTCTGTTGAAGAGGTAGGTAATTATACTCATATAACGAGGTACTGCTTGGTTGCTTGCATCTCAAAATGCTGTCCTTGGACCAGGGAAGTTGTACCATAGGTCATGGGGAATAGACTTCTGGCCTTCAATATCCTCCTTTTTTCCTGACGTCTTATTTGAGACCTTCAGCTTAATGGGATTAAGTGGTAAAGTTAGGATGATGATTTCATTAGTTGGTGTAGTGAAGGTGGTTATAACATTCTTACATTTACTGACCCTGCAATGGAAGATGTTTCCATCCAGAAGCTTAAGCCAAAAACAGGTTTAGCAAATCGTTTGTTAAAAGTTGTTCAGTTTCAGACCTTATATTAATTGTCTATTAAAGCATAAGTATTTTCCTGTGTCACCCAGTCTTTCACACTTTTGGGAGGGGGTAAACTATTGCTCCAAAATTGAACAAAAGAAAAACAAAGAGCAACTACACTTTTGTGGCTTATTCACTAAAGGTCATTCTGTGTTTCAGCTTTTGGTGCCACTTGTAATGTCAAGTTTCTTTTTATTATGCTAGTATGTCATGTCATATATGTGAAAGAGATTTGCTAGTATATTTTTCTTTTTCTTTTGAAAGGTCTAAAATTAGACCCTCCTGCTTAAAGTTTACTTAGTATTTTATTCTTCTTTTATTTTAAGAGATCATCTTCATATTACTAAGAAGTTTGTATCTGTTTCAATATGTATCCTCGTAAATTTTATTTTTTTTATAAATTTTATTTATTTTGATATTTATAAAGAAATTATTGTATATAATTTTCAGGGAATACATAACGATAACAGTATCAGTGGATAGTAGTTATGGATAAAAGTTGGATTGATTTGTCAGAAAGGACTTCACCTACATACATTGAGGGGGTCAATAAATTTTTAGACTTTGCATATGTTAATCAGACAGATGATGCAAAGATTTATTGTCCGTGTAAGAAGTGTAAAAATTATTTTCTTGAGAACCGACATGTAGTGAAACAACATATTATTACAAAAGATTTCTTGACGACATATAAGTATGGACTTATCACGGAGAGACGTACAATTCTACTAGGTCTAACCAAGACTATGGAAGTAGAGATTTTTTTGATACGAAAGATGATATGGTTGGAATGATACAAGAGGCAGCTGGAATCTTAATGTCAAATGACAATATGGAATTTAATCATTTAATGGAGAATGAGGGTCACGAGGGGTCTAATCAAGAAATAAAAGATTTTTTTAGACTTCTTGAAGATGCAGAACGTCCACTTTATCCAAATTGCATGAAATTCACCTCACTATCATTTATTGTTCGATTACTGCATTTGAAAGTGCTAAGTGGATGGACAGATAAGTCATTTACATTATTACTAGAATTGTTGAATGATGCATTTTCAGAAGGAGTATGCTTGCCAAATTCATACTATCAAGCAAACAAAATCACCACGGATTTGGGTTTTACTTATGAGACATGGGATGCATGTCTCAATAATTGCATGTTGTTTAGAGGCAAAGATGAAGGACATGATAAATGTCAAATATGTCAGAGCTCTAGATACAAACAATTTACAGAAGATTCAAATGATGATACTACTAAGAAAAATCAGATTGCTGCAAAACAAGTGCGGTACTTTTCATTGAAGCCGAGGTTGCAGAAGTTCTTTATGTCGTCAAAAACTGCAGAGTTAATGAGATGGCATGAGGAGGAATGAACAAAAGATGGTGTTCAAAGACATCCTGCAGACTCAATTGCTTGGAGAACTTTTGATGAACGGAATCCATCTTTTGCTGTAGATTGTCGAAATATTAGACTTGGTTTAGCAGCTGATGGATTTAATCCATTTAGATCAATGTCTATAGCTCATAGCACTTGGCCTGTTGTTCTAATACCATATAATTTACCACCGTGGATGTCTATGAAACAATCTTTCTTTATTCTTTCTGTGCTTATTGATGGACCAAAAGGACCGAGCAATAAGATTGATGTTTATCTACAACCATTGATTGAAGAACTAAATGAATTATGGGAGAGAGGGGTACTTACGTATGATGCATCAAAAAAAGAGATGTTTCAACTTCATGCTGCATTATTATGGACAATCAGTGATTTTCCTGCATATGCAAATTTGTCTGGATGGAGTACAAAAGGTGAACTTGCATGTCCTTCTTGTTACAATCAAACAGAATCAACATGGTTGTCACATGGTAGAAAATTTTGTTATAGAGGGTATCGACGGTTCTTATCGAATACTCATAGATTTCGAAGAGATAGAATATCTTTTAATAGTCAAAGAGAATACAGAAGGAAGCCTGTTAAATTATCAGGTTGTAATATACTAAATCAATTGAATGGAGTACTCACAGAATATAAAAAGAATGACCTCATAAAGAGAAAAATTGAAAAAAATCAAAAAGGCACTTCAGGTGGAAAAAAGTCTGGATGGAAAAAGAGGAGTATATTTTTTGATTTACCATATTGGGAGCATAATTTGATTCGGCATAATCTTGATGTCATGCATATTGAGAAGAATGTATGTGACAATATACTTTGGATAATATCGGGGGTTACGAAAAAATCCAAGGATAATTTAAATTCTCGATATGATATGCAAGAAATGGGTATAAGAAAAGCATTACATCCACAACAACGAGTGTCTGGTAAGGCTTATTTGCCTCCAGCTTATTTTATAATGTCCAAAGATGACAAAGATATCTTCCTAAAAGTGCTAAAAAATATCAGTCCCTGATGGTTATGCATCTAATATCAGTCGCTGCGTACATTTAAAGGAACGTAGTATTTGGGGATTAAAAAGTCATGACAATCATATTTTGATGCAACAGTTACTTCCTATAGCTGTACGTAAATCATTAGCTAAGGATGTGGTGGAGGCATTGATTGAGTTAACAAATTTCTTTAGACAATTATGCTCAAAGGTAAACAAGATGGCTGACCTAGAGTATATTCAAGGTCGTATTACTTTAACACTTTGTCAGCTTGAGAAGATCTTTCCACCTTCATTTTTTGATATAATGGAGCATTTACCTATACATTTAGCAGAAGAGGCACTCATTGCTGGAGCAATGTAATTTAGGTGGATGTTTCCTATTGAAAGGTAATATTATTTATATAAAATGAAGCACGTCATACTCTTTCGATTTCAATTTATTGTTATGTAAATTTTATTTAATTTATATCTATATAGGTATCTACTTACGCTCAAACTTTATGTGCGTAATCGAGCTCATCCGGAAGGCTCAATTGCCAAAGGATATCTAATGGAAGAGTGTATGAATTTTTGTTCAAGATATTTACAGGATGTTGAAACTAGATCAAATCGATCGATTCGGAATAATGATGGTGGAAATAATTCAGGTCGTCCCATTGGAAAGGGAGCCAAAATATATATTGATGAAGTCACATGGGAGCAAGCTCATCGTTATGTGCTGCAAAATATTGATGCTATAACTCCTATTCGAATGTAAGTTTTATAATCAACTTGTAAGATATACTAACAAATTTATACTTATTCAAGGTATTGTTTATAATATTTATAGGAAGCACATTGAATATTTAAGAAGACAAATGCCTCGTTCATCAGATGATCAAATTGAAAAGATCCATGTATCAACTTTTCACACATGGTTGATGGAGCATGTAAGTAATCATATTTAATTTTTCTAACAATTCAAATTCAAAACTTTTATTTATCATTTAATTTTTATATAATTTGAAAGTTTAAAATATTATATTGAATATAGGTAAGAACATCTGAAATTCAGTACTCAGATGAAATTCAGCATTTTGCTAGAGGTCCAGACCAATTTGTACGACGTTATGGTGGATATATCATCAACAGCTTTCGATTTCGCAAACTTGATAAGGATAACAAGAGAACCACTCAAAGCCATGGTATTGTTGTCAAGGCGCATACAAGTATTGGAGATATAACCTATTATGGAAGATTGATAGATATTATCAAGATTCGATATACCAATGATATGCAATTTGTGCTATTTAAATGTGATTGGATTGATGATATCAAAGGGAAGAAGATAGATGAGTTTAAGATGACACTTGTCAATTTTAGTCATCTTTTATATAATGACAATGATGTTTCAAATGAACCATTCATTCTAGCAAGTCAAGCAGAACAAGTATGCTATATTCCAGATCCTGTAGAATCAGGATGGAGTATTGTTCTCAAGATGACAGTTAGAGATTTGTTTGATATGTATTCAAAAGATGGCTCAAATAATGTTAAATCAGTACCTCGAGCAGAGCCTTTTAACGAGCAACATTTAGATGAGACAATAGATACTCGTGATGATGATGTTCATTGGGTGAGAGAAGGTGTAGATGGAACAACTGTAGATGATATGAGATCCATCGAAGATGATGTTGAGATGGATGAAGACGAATGACCATTGTTAATTATAAAAATTTGTATGTAAGTTATTATTATTCATTTGTTAGTTAAATTCTGTATATTTATTTTTTGTTAGTTATTATTGTTCATTTGTTAGTTAAGATGAAGATGATGCTTACTTTTTATATTTTACATATAGGATGGCTCCAAAGAGGAAACGTGGTGTATCTATGTTGGATAGATTACAGGCTTATTCATCATCTCAGTCCAATCATGATGAGCCACAGCAACAATCATTTTCAGCATATAATACTCAGCCACATAGACAACGATCAGAGACCACATTATCTCAGCCACAGTCATCAGATGTTGCAGGTAAAATCACTTATTCTACTTATGTAAAGTTAAAATTATTGTACTATCTTATCTGATTATTGTATTTGGATACTAATTAGATATTTCGAGTCAGTCAACTTCTAGATGAAGAGGTCGAGGCACGGCTCATGGTATTGAGTTTTGGGGCACGGGTCAGAAGGTTTCTTTGGTATTTGATGCTCATATGCAACCTTGTGGGTCCAATGCAAGTAAGTTCAAGAGTCAATTAGGGGTAATAGCGAAAAATGGGACATATGTCCCATTGACATATGCATCTTGGACAGAAATACCCCAATATATTCTAGACCACATTTGGAAAGAGGTGCAGGTAAAATATATTTATAAATTTTATTTTATAATTATGTATTTAGTTGTAGATTATATTTGGAAGGAGATGCGAAATAAGTACTCTTGTCCTTTATATTCATACATTTTATATGATTACTAATTTTGTTAAATTTTAATTTTGTAGGATAACACAGATGCCCCTAGTGAATATAGAGAAAATTGTTTAAGGTCGGTTGGTGAGATGTGGAGGAATTGGAAGTCTTATATTAAGCGTCATTACTATGATGAGCACCAGAGGGAAGAAAATCTTATCTCTAGACCTCCTCCGCATGTGAAAGCTGATCAGTGGGAGATACTTGTTCGTTATTGGGGACAAGAAGATGTCCAGGTACTTATTCTTTTGTGATTAGTTTCTTTTTGTATAATAAAACTATATATTATATTTTTAATTACATTAATAACTTTTGTAGGCACAGTGTGCACGAAACAAAAATAACAAGAAGATATTGGGAGGCTTGCATAAGACAGGGAGAACTTCATTTTCTGTTATTAGAGCAAATGTATATTTAAAATATTATAAGTTTATACTAAATATAACTTTAGTATAAATTTTTATATATATTTGGATTATTTATGTTAATAGATGGAAGCAGAGGGATTAGAAACAGATCGACTAAGCATGTTTATTAGAACACGTACTTCAAAGCAGGGTGTCATCGATGCGGATGCACAAGAGTGTATAGTAAGTACATAATTTAAATTCTCGTTACATATAGTATATTTTATATATTAATGTCAATATTATAATTTTTTATTACAGGAGGAGATGAAACGACGAATTGAGGAGGTACCTGAGGATGAGCGCACACCAGAAGATGGACATGGACGGATGCGTACTTGGAGTTCGAGTATGACAAAGCGATGTTTGTATCAGCAATCTAATCAGGCACCATCAGAGGAGACCATTAGGAGGATTCGAGATGGGCTTCAGACTGAGTTTGATGACAAGATTTCCTACTTGGAGGCACAGCTCCATCAGATGCGTGCTCAGATGGCGAGTGGATCTTTTGCGCATAGCTCAGTAGGTACTCCTCGTTCGGTGCCATCCAGTAGTGGGCAGGTATGATTTATTTATTTAGTTAGATTTATATTATATATTAATTGATTATTATTTATAATTAATTTTATATCTTTCAACTTTTTATAATATATAGGTTCCAGATGCATCTAGTGCTCACCAAACACATGCATTGGAAAATGAGAGATTCACTCAGGTGCTTGATGAGGTTTGTGATGATATTCTTGTTGTCCGGATTCTCTTTTCTTTTAGTGTGATGAGCTTTTATATTTTTAAAATTAATTTTTTTATTTTTATTTCTAAAAATAAAAAAATGAAAGTGCTGCCAGATGATACCTTAATTCGTGAGGATTCTGGAGTCTTAATGATAGAGTAGGTAGGAGGCTTTTATGTCCGATCTATCAACCTCATTACCCTAAGGAAAGGGAGAAAGGGCAAAAAAACAGAAAAATAGAGCTGCTAGCATCACCCACCAATTGTTAGGTCCCCTGGCCTTCTGTTTTCTTATTTATGGACTATAGCTCTCACATATCTGGGTCTGATGCATGATGTATCAGCCTTGGTACTCCCATGGAAAAGAGGAAGAAAAAGACACTCATTAAACTACAGAACTGAAACAGTGGAAAACAAAACAGGTCTGTAAGTTTGTGGACATTGATTGGTGGGCTTTTATGAGCTCACAGTCATGAAAGCTGGCAAAACTTTCTAGTTCCAGCAGCTTCATAGGAATGAGTATTGGACCAGTTACAGCTTTTACCTCCTGAAAAAATGATGCGAGATTTATGTACTTTTGCATATAGTTTAAAAAATTATCTAGCCTTTTTTTGGTAAGTAAAAATTATCTAGCTTCAGTAGTAAATAGATCTCCACCTTTTGATGTTGTCTCTGCTCTCTTCCAAGCACAGTTGTGAACAAGGTTTACTGATGCCATTGTGGCTACATTATGCCGAGGGCTGAAACCATTGGAGCTGTTGCTGGATTATAGTGGACCGTAACTCAGCTATTTATTTATTTTATACATATTTATTTCCATTATTAGATATTGTAACAGCAAATAATAACTTATAATAATGTAACAACAGCATGATGAATTCATGTCGTTTCAGTGACAAACACTGTTTTATATATGGATAACGATATTATAAACACATATTGCCAATATATCTAGAAAAAAGATTTTTTTTTTTTTTGGAGAAGATATTGTTAAAAGTAAATCAGTATTGGAAAAAGTGGCAGAAAATGGCCCACATGATCACTATATAGGCTATCGTACATAGCTTGACTAATTAAGTAGCAATCTTGCTCAAACTACTTTTGCTTACTCAAGAACCCAGATTCAAGAATGTATTCTCTTAGTTTTAACATGATTCCCTGTGTTGTTTCAGAAGCATAGAATCATTTTTCGAGGTAAATGTGGTGGGATATTTGCATGGTTCCTGTGATTAAATTAAAGACCTTGTGCTTATGAGCATAATGATGATTTGTTGAGAGAAAGCATTGGTAGTATTGGTCCATTAAAAATGTAGGTTGGGTTATTGCCTCACTGTTGAATCAATACTTGCAAGTGATTCCAGAGGCCTTTAGCTCATCACAGTTCAGAATCTTAGGCTGCAGAATTGATTTCCCTTTCAAGTCTTTTGAACTTTTTTGGTTTCAGAGCTACCGACTTTGGTATCGGCAGGGGATACAAGATGATACTCGAATAGTTGTAGCCATTTTAATGAGGAAGATAATAAAAACTGAAATGTTATGCATGATTGGTAGCTTCAAGCTGGCTGCTAGTTTTAAAGTAAATCTGACCATTGTGTAGTATAAAAAACAATAATTTCTTGCGTTAGACCTTTGTGCCAACAATATGAACATGTTCATATTGTTGGCACATCCTTTGGTACAGGAAGTTGGAAATTGTAAGTGGATTCCATTGTAACTTTTGTTCTAAAAAATTTATTTTTATTGGTGATCTCATTTTATATATTTTTTATAATAATTTATTAAATTAATATATATTGTTTATTTATTTTCAGGTTTAGGTACAAGTCGATGAAGACGAAGCAAGCGAATTTCTTGTTTTGTTTTGCTTTTTATTGTATTTTGGACAATGGATATGTACTTGAATACTTATGTTATGTTTGAGTAAAATCTGGATGAATTTTTAATATTGGGTAATGTATTTCAAGTTATTTTTGGTTGAATGGATTTATTTTTAATATTTGAGTATTATGCTTTATTTTCTTTCTAATTGATAAGCAGGTGTATCAATAATGGTTACAAGTTCATAGGCACATTTATATAAAAAGAATAAAAAAATAAATATAATTAATAAAAATATAATTTATATTTTTTGCGACGGTATTTGCTATCGTAAATAATGTATTGAAGACAATAAAAATATTTTTTGCTATCACTATTTGCGACAATAAAGCGCTGTAAAGAAAAAATTTTTTTTGCTACCACTATTTATGACGGCAAAATGCTGTAAAAAATAATTTTTTTTTGCTACCACTATTTGCGACAGTAGATTGCTATAATAAAAAAATTTTTACTACCACTATTTGCGACGGCTATAGTTATCGTAAAAATAAAATACTTATTTGCGACGGCAAAATACGATGGCAAAAAGTTATTTGCAACGGTATCTTCTATCGCAAATAAATGTCACAAATACATCTTATATGACGCTTTTTTATGACGCAAGCATTTACCGTCGTAAAAAGTTGTCGCAAAAACTTTTTGCGACGGTATTCCACTGTCGCGAAATTTTTACTGCGGTCGAAACGATGACAGTTAAAATACCATCGCAAGACCGTCGCAAATACGCTTTTGCGCCGGTAAGTCATTATTAGCAACGGTAAAATACCGTCGCAAAAAATACATTTTCCTGTGGTGTAAGAAGCAAAAGATGGGCAGATAGAGGGGCGGGCCAGAAAGGAAGAGGTTCGAAGGGTGACGGGTTGGGTGTCAAAGTGGTAGGAGCTTCGCCATTGGTGCATAGGATGTGTTAACTTACCGAGCATAGTGTGAAAAGATGGATGGAGGATGCTTGTCGTAGACATGGTATTGTGGAGTTAGCAAGGCACTTGGGCTGGTCGTTGGAAGAGATTGGGCATGCAATGAAGGAGAGCTGTTTAATCTGGGCATTGAAAAAATTGGTTTCCTTTTTTTTTTTTTTTTTGTTGGGGGTGGGGGGTGGGGTGTGGAAAGTCCTTAGGCTGGTTTCATTCCATTAAAACTCGATATATGAAACTTAGCTTTTCTCCTAAAGTCAAAGAATTGGACATGGGAGAGAGACCAAGTAGAGTTACAGGCAGGTTCGATTGCATATGTTGCTAATAGGTGAGCAAAATTGTCGGTTGTCAAAGGAGGTCAGATGATGGGAAATGGGGAAGGGGGAGTGGTGCAGTTGAAAGGTAGTGTAACCAATGAGGTTCGGCTATTGGTGGGATCCAAGTTAATGCGCAGTAAGTGAGGCATATACTTTCATGAAAACTGTTAGTCTTGCATTACCTTTCTTCATTAAGGAGCATTTGACAGGATGGCTGTTATCCCTCAGGCAAGATTCCCTTGCCATGGGTTACAAGCTCGTTTTCATACTAAACGTGGAATATGGTTCCTATGCTAAGGGAATATATTTACCAAGACTATTTTATGATCTTCTTTAGATGACTCCTTGTATCGTAAAATTTGGGGATAGGATGTGTAAGTCCTAGATGCATCCATAGCCAACGGTTGTATCTGAACCATGTAACACGCATAATGGTGTATGCCTTCTTTTTTTTTTCATAATTTAAACCTATATTTCGGCTATAAAGACCTGTTTGGGCATTCCAATAGAATTGGATTGAATATCCCACAAAAATCAGACCTATTGACTAATCTAACTCGCATCTTCTAAGGGTTTATCTAAGTCGCAGCGTTAAGCTATCAGAAGAGTAAAAATACCTACATGGACCTTTTTTTTCTCCCTCTTCAGCTCCGAGGTATTTAGTTGATTGAGCCATAACTAAATAGACGGCCCAATCTATGAATCCTATAGAATTTTCACGAACCAAACCACAAAGGCTTACTTAAATTTTGTTTTTCCCATATACATTATATTTTTCTTGTCGAAATGCATCGACAATCATGATTAAGAATTAGAAAACTAATCTAAGAATTGTTATAAATTTATCAAATTTTATGGTTAGATAATTATTGGATCACCTAGTTTGTCATTGACCAATCACTAAGGAAGCTGGACAATCCAACTGAAGAACATATGTGCACTTTACGATCGAATCTGAGGCAGCTAAATTTTCAAAAAACACATTATGACTAAGCTCTTTTTAATATTTATATGTTGCATAAAGTTTAGATGATTATGATTAGAAAATATTTGCACACATAAAGTTGTTTAGTTTTCTTATATTCATTAATTTTACGCTTCAATTTTTGTACTTTAATTGACTAAAGGAGCCGTTGGTGGAACATAGTTTACACATTCACTCTTTAACCCAATTACTTAAAAGAATTAATTTGTACTGTTTAGTAAAACAGAGGAACAGAAAGTAAACAGATTACATCAGAAAACAGAGAAAAAAATGGAGGAAAAAAAAATACAGAGCATATATCTCCATGATAATGCTTAAGCCATTCTTAAATCATGTGCTAAGAGTAAATTTTGTACTAAAGTTCCATGGAGGTTATTAAGAAAAGCAGGTGACGTCATTGAATTTATGTACCCGGCCTCGTATTCAATAATAATTTAGAGCGGTTCTTGGTTATCAAAACCAGATTATATATCTGAAAAATCGGGGGACCAATCCATAATAGAATCCCTTGCAAACTCCATGGAGGCGAACGGATTGGGGGACCAATCCATGATACCATCCCTTGCAAACTCCATGGAAGCGAGCGGATCGGAGAAAGTAAGGTCGGTGCGTTTCTGCCACTTGATTTTCCGCTTGCAACACCGGTTCTGAAGAAGGATTATTACTCCGTCCTACATCACTCGATGTCGTTCCATTCTTTTTATAATCTCTAGTCTTATAAATGATACAGAGAGCCAATTCATTCGCCTGCAAGACATCAAAATAATTAGGCTTGAGCAGTCTCATGGGCTGAATACACTGACCATGGCAGTCGTTTGGTGCAAGATTTGGCGTCCTCTCTTGGTCAGACTCGACCCTTTTTAAGTTTGAAGATGCGCTAATAACATGAGTAGTGTTGCATGGCCTTTTCGTTGATGCCCTTAATTTATGCACTGGTGTTGCAGTGTATGTATGAATGGAGGGAGAACACAAATGCCAAAAGCTTGAAGATGCAAACCCTGTAAAATTCAAATACAATTGAAAATGGAAACTGAAGATGATCCCAAGCAACTTCAACTGTGCTGCATGTTGAGAGGGATCCCAAGTGCATTGCTTTTAGCAGATTTGCCCATGCAAAGCACATGTGACTACACATACCATGCATCTTTGTGCGTGTATATATATATATATATATATATATATATATATATATATATATATATATATATATATATAATATGATTGATTTGTTAAATGTTGATAGCATTCTGTAATTTATTCATTTGATATTTATATTTGTATTACTTGCATCTTCTAGCCTCAATGTCAATAAAGGCACCGCTCGTACTTCATCCCTCTCTGTAATTAATTGATTTCACAAAAACTAAAGCGGGCTTAATTAGCGACACAGTTGTAAATTATTGAATAATGATGGCTTATCCAGTTATATTCTCCCTTACCCTAGTTGGAATGCGGCTTTTGTCTAGCGTATACTCCATCATTGCCCACTCGGTTCTTTGTTCTGAGGATCCTGTCCGCTTGATTCTTTGCTCTGAGGATCCTTTCCGCATATAGTTTAGACGCCGTACAAACCCAAGCGGCTTGCCTTCGAGGCCTCTTATCTCCTTCGTATCGTGTGCATCCCAGCAACCAAACTCGCGACTACGTTTGCATCCTCCTCTAAACGGAACAGGACGAGTGAAGTACTGTGTACCTTCCGCATCTCCACACACAACCAAACACATGTTTCAGTTCTTTTGTTGCAAGGATGGCAAAATATAACTAATGGCATCTACAAAAAAAATAGATAGATAGAAAAGAGAGGATATCAAAGACCACCAAGTTCTTTATTTTGAGATCAAAGATCACCTAGTTCTTTTGAGCGCACATCTCTCTCTTTCTCTCTCTGTATATATATATAGATACATATGTGTGTGTGTGTGTGTGTGTGTGTGTGTGTGTGTGTGTCTGTGACAAGAAATCAGCACTGTATTAATTTTCAAGCAAAGGAAGGATACACATATATATACTAAGGTCGGAAAAGTGATAGCATTAATCATGGATCATATGGTAGAGAGATTTCCAATCGTAAAGGAAATGCAGCGGAAAGGTTGAAGTTGGTGGATTATACTAGTGGAGGACTGAGGCCTACTAATGAACAACTCACCAGGGAGCTTCTCGGGTTTATAATCAAATAGATCATTCAAGTGTGGTATGCCTTCGTCGGCGTCGGGGCTGATAGGTGATGACCTCCCATGCACCTTGTTCTTAAGGCAATGAGAGCCTTTCTGTGCTTGTTAAGTAGCCATTGCTCCATGTTGCCGCGGGTTTTGAGCAGGTTGGGAAGCCTCCGTTGAGAAGAACCAGGTGAGTGTTAATGGTAGGAAGAAAAGGCAGGAGGAAGCCCCAGCTAAGCTCCTCTTGTAGCCCCAGAGATAACGCGGACCCCTGATTGTCAGGGAACATGGCTGCCAACCTTTTCCTTCCTGGTAAAGTTGATGGGACCCACAATTCCCCGAGCAGTTGAAGATTTAACAACGGGGATTTGGAACGGAATCCTATGCGGTGCTCGAAAAGTATCGGAACATTACGCGTCCTTTGTTCATATCTCTGACCCGTAGGCCCCCGTGAGGTCCCCATGGTGTATGTGATCTGATCGCATAATTGGGCCCACTTAGATCCCCATCGTGTATGTAATCTGATCACATGATTGGACCCACGTTATTTTCAAGTCTCCAAATGAACAGTTGATTTTGGGGACTTTATCCCTGTCACATCCCCATGGTGTGTCTGATATGCACCATGAGATCACATAATTGGAGCCACATTATGGTAGTTCAAGTCCCCAAATGAAGAGTTGATTTTGGGACCTTTATGAGCGGCACTTGCTTGCTTCACGTCTCCGACCGGCAGAGCCCCGTTACGTCCCCATGGGGTATCTGATATGCACCATAAGACCATATTGTTGGCAGGAAGAAACCGGTTAACTCTTCTTGTATGCCCAGAGATGACGCGTTCTTGAAATTGTTAAAGTAGGAGTGAGATTTTAATCCTACAACAGTTATTCAGTCAGACCATCTTATCTTATAAAACTTCGAAACCCTCCAGTCCTCTGTGAGATGCCTTTTAGTCCACGAAACGCGGTTTCGAGAGACAAAACCGTACGGAGACCCCATGGAGACGTCCAAAGCGGACAATATCTCACAGGTGGATGAGGCCGTCTTACACCCATGTGGCTACGGATGTATCTCGAAAACCGGTCCGACTTTATGAACCTGACTGATCGGAGCGCAACACTGGTGGTTCATGCAGGTCTCTATCCAATAAGCATGATCTCCTGACTGAGGGGGTCATTGTTGCAAAGAGAGCAAGACTTTAGTCCCACATCCTCGTGAAATACGGTCTCGAAGGACAAAACCATGTGACAACCCCACGAAGACATCCAAAGCGGACATTATGTCCCCATGGTGCTTGTGATATGCACTGTAAGACTACATTGTTAGGCCACATTAGTTGGACTCCTATCAGAGTAGTTTAAGTCCGAAGAAGCAGATTCCATATCCAAAAAAGACAAACATCTCCTCTTTGAGGCCAATTGGGTGCAGTATACTCCCTTCAACCAGGACAAGAAAAAAAAAAAAAAAGAAAGCAATTCGTTCAATTTGTGGTGACAATATATGTAAAATAAACAAACTAGGCAAACCATGTGTCTTAATTTTCTCGAAATAAAATGTGCAACACTAAATCGAACAAGGATTCAAACCAACAAGGATTAGGCTTTCGATCTCATACCATTGAAAAATCATACCCTAAACCATATGCATCACATCAGCAATGCACAGTAAGAACAGACCACAAAATGAGTAGGACGGTAATGTGGGACGAGCGCATAATATATAGGGCCTATAGAAATCAAGACACATGATCTGTATGGTGTACTGCCTTGTGGTGCATAGTATAATTTCTTCTTGCCCCATGCTGTCACACGAATGTAACATTGGTTGCTCATGTAAGCAGGGTTGGCTTTGGAGCACCGGTTAAAAATAGAAAGCTACCAAAGTGCCATGGTGTCTTGACTACGGAAGAAATTAAGCAAAGAAGTTTTTGGCCAAATCAACCCAGATGCGAAAATTAAACCTTCGAGTCTGGTCTGCATTCAGGTGGCTCAAATCCAATAAGTGTAGATCCTTCCGCAGCATGACCACGTGTAGATCACGTGATAGCTTCATTTTTTTTTTTTTGGGCACTTAACTCTCCCTTTTTCTTTTGTTTAGTAAGGTGAGTTAATCATGCAAGTCTAGCATAAATACAACCACAAAGATCAGAAAACAATGCATCATGAAAAGGCAGAGGGGCATTATGGGTGTCCGTCCACAAATCTCGTCGGAGTGCTTAGCAATAAAAGAGGCAACCTAATCTGCTACATTGTTTGCCTTCTGATAAATATGCTGGATATCCAGAGAAGAACATTCTCTCGACACTCCAAGAATCGCACAGCAATGGATGGATCTAAGCTGTTTCAACTTGCCCCTATAAGTAGCCCATAATAATGGCAGTCCCCCTCAATGATGATGCGATTCGCTCATAGGATCCATCTTACATACAAAATGCCTACTCAAGCTACTCGAAGCTCTATCCTAGGGATAGTGATATCCACCAGATAGCTCCCCCTCCCAACCGTAACAAGTCTCGAGTTTGGGCTCTAAATTACAAACTCAGCTCCTCTGCTGTCAGACATGCTGCCATGAAAGTTAACTTTGACAAAGTCTAGGAGTGAGGACTCCCATATGATAAATACCCTGCAAATAACTACAAGAATAAAAGGGAGTTCTGGATATCGCAGACCATCAAAATCGAACCAATAGATAACTAAATAATCTCTACAACTTGAGTCAGTGCTCTCAACTAGCTATGCTACTACCGTAAAATTCTTACAGCAGATGTCTTAGTAAAAAAATAGGCTTCAATGGTCCTAGTAGATGTATATTTTGTTACTCTAAAAATGAAACAGTCGATCATCTATTGCTGCAGTGTCAATTCTCGTCTGAAGTTTGGAAACGGATGCTACAGGAGCGTCGGATCTTCAATTTCCCTTGAGACATCTTCAATCTGTGGCACGACTGGAGATCTAAGCACAGTAATTCCAGATTTAAAACCCTTCGACGTGTTCATCTCCGTGACTCTGTGGTCACTATGGAAAGAGAGAAATAACAGGATTTTCTTCTTGGAAGACTGTAACTCCAACGAGATAATTCGGACTATTAGCTTCCTCATGGCCGACTGGACAAGGAACTCTAAGGACAAGTGATTTCATGTGCTATCCTCTTCGCTCCATACTGACTCGCCTTCATTCTGAGCCTAAAAGCATTCCAGAGTTTTTCTAAGAATTAAGCCTTCGACCTCTTCCGATAGAAGGATGACTGTTCACTTGGTGATTACGTAAACAGTGAGCGGCTTCATTGCCTCTAGTGTGATGGCCTGGCCCAAGTAACAAACTCAGCCCACAAAGCCCGAAAAAAAAAAAAAACAGGGGAAGAAGACTCCCGATAGGAGTCTTCTCCTTCCCCGGTTTCGATTGAAAATCGGAGTCCAAGGGCCATTGAAGGACCCTAGGATGAGCCCTATAAGGAATCTCCTCCTCTCCTCTATGAGAAGACATAGCAATCACTGATGATCGCTGGTGTTTCCTCTCCGATTTCTCCGATTGAAGCCGCGGCCTCTCGATTCGTGCTTGCCGCGATTTCTCGCCGACGGGGTCACCGAAGGATGAGGTAAGCCCTTCTTCCTCTTCTTCTCTCCTCTCTCTTTTTTTCGTGCCTCTGTGCACAACTGCCGGCGACGGGTGTCGCCGGATTTCGTCGGAGAAGGGACCCCCTGTTGGTCTCTTCTTCTCTTTGATTTTCCGACACCGACGATCACTGCCGACTGCCGACCTTGGCCTCTTCGAACCCGAGAGGGTTGCCCCCCTGCCGCCGGCCTTCACTGTGCCGGCTGCGGCCCAGACGGCCGGTCAAAGGGAGGGGACCTGTCGGTCCCCTGTTTCGGCCCAAAGGAAGACCACGGGAAGAAAAGAAAAGAAAAAGGAAGGAAAAAGAAAAAGAAAAGAAAAATAAAAAGAAAAGAAAAAGAAAAAGAAAAGAAAAAAAAGAAGAAAAAAATAGAAAATAAAATATAGACTCTCTCTCTTCTTCTCTCTCTAATTTCTCTTTCTCTCTCTACTTTCTCTCTCTAGATTATTTCTCTCTCCTAAGATTTTTTTAGAATTTTGAGAAGAATGATGATGAATTTAAATGATCCTAATGATGAATTTTTGATCTGTGATTGTCGGACGGTACACCGGCATCCAGTTTGATAAGATTAGGTATTTTTAAGATTTTATTTTTTCATAATTTTATTGAATTATTCACATGATAGTCTCAGCATGATTTGATCTGATCAATCAAATTTGTTGAATCATATTGTTTGAGAAGTCCAAGATAAATTTTCTCTCTCTAAAATTTTTTCTCTCTAAGCATTTTCTCTCTCGATCGATTTCTCTCTCTAAAAAGATTAGTCAATGAAAGATTTTTTTTTAATATTTCTGATCTAATGAAGAATCCTGATCCATGATTGTCGGACAGTGTACTAGCACCCACCTTGATCAGATCAAATATCTTTAGATTTTATCACCCATGATTCTACTGAATTATCCATATGGTAATTTCAATATAATTTGATTTATTTATCTTGATCTGATCAATCGAATTTATTGAACCGTATCGTCTGATTAGTACAGATTCATCTTCATGAATTTCTCTCTCTAGAATTGTATCTCTCTAGAAGTTTATTTTTTTAAAATTTTTCAAAAAAAAAAATTTATTTTGATGAGTTTGAATGATTCTAGTGAAAGCATCCTGATCCATGGTTGTCAGGTAGTATGCCAGTACCTTAATCAGACCATGAATCTTTAGAGTTGATCATCTATGATCCCGATCTAACCATGGCTTGATTTGATCTTGTTGATTTCACCAATCGAGATATGGACCAATCGTAATGTTGGATTGTGTCACCTGATCAATTCAAATTATACCTCATGAATTCTCTCTCCTCTGATCTCTCTCTACTTGATTTTATGAAACTAATGAAGAAATCTTGATCTTATCACTTCGAATTTGATTTGATCTGATAGCCAAACTTTGGATCGTTTATGTCCTAATTAGATTTTGATTAGATGAAATTAGATGATCGGATCCAATCTAAACCATTGAAATATGGTATTCATATTCTTTCTGATTATTGAATTTGATCTCGTATAGGTATCATTGACACCTGATAATCGGATATTGTGATATGGTTTATGAATTGAAGAATTTTGGAAGAAAATTTATAGAATTATGTGGATTTATTGGAATGCGTTCGAGGTAAGTAATATTTTATTTTTTCTAGATTTATCGATAAATTATAATATATTTTTCTGACATAAATTGTGAAATGATGCATGAATTGGATGAATGATATTTTATTATGAAAAATATTTTATTCGAAATGTTATGATGAAGCATGATTGAACATATTAATTTCATGATGCATTATATTGATTGATTTTGATACTACATGATTATATATTTTTTTATTAAAATTAAAATATGAAACATGATTTATGAAGAATTCTGATATAAGAATAACGTGAATTGACAACCTGACTATATAAAGGACCCCACCAATGGGGGCATATACGTTGGCAATTGATTTGTCTTGAAGATTTATGTCGCCAGAGAGACCAGCGACAAACCACCAGAGAGACCAACAGTTTCGAAGGACTTTGCTGTCAGATGATTCACAGCTCACTGTAAGAAGATACGCGGTGTTATGATCCTACCACAGAAAAAATGTGGTCATAGCTCATGGTTGACGAAAAAAATTTAAAAATAGAAGAAATTAAAATCTTGAAAGAAACTTAAATTTTTGAAAAAGAAATGAATTTGGCATGAACTATATTGCATAATTGAAATTGATTTCAAATTGATGAACTCTATATGCTTATTTTTTATAAATGATTATTTACTTTAATGCCTGATGAAATCTATTGAAAGTGATCATTGCTTACTGGGCTGTCTAGTTCATTATCTCCTATTTTACTATTTTTACAGATGTTAAGAAATTAAGATGATACAAGATATGAATGGAAGAGTGATCGAAGCAGAATCTCCGTACTTTTATTTTAGGTTGAAAGTCTTATTGAATTTGATGTAAGGCTTATGAATTATTGTTGAATTTATTGAGATATTAAAAAAAAAAATAGATCATTTTGTTTTAGATTTAAGTTATTGACTAATTATTCTGCTGTTATTTTAGGATAGCATGATAAGATGCCTCGCATGCTTATGGAAAGAGTTTTCTATGAGTATACGACGATTGCCATGACCCTCGATTCACAATCTTGGGTCGGGGGCGTGACAATTAAGGTGGTATCAGAGCATTAGTGGATAAACTAAGATGTGTATAGAATGAGTGTCAGTGGATAGATACTAGGGACATTATGGTGTAGATCTTTGATGATTGTAGTGGGAGAAATCTTTATAGATTTTTGGTTAAACATTGAGATTATGTATGAAAGGATCACAAGAGATTATGACATATAGAGTTTGAAATATGATGGATAATCTATAGATTATGATATGATTAGTTAGATTTTGATTGAAAGTAATCACAAAAGGATTGACATAAAATTTTATTGTGCATTGTGGTTATTAATTTGATCATTGGTTATTCAAGTGAATCGTAAGTTCAAATTCGATGTGAAAATAATACTATGATATTACTTCTAGTTGAGAAGTTGACTATTATTAACAAGATAAAGATTTGATGATAAAATATTATTTCAGGATGGACTAAGAAAGCCTTTTATGATGCTTGATTGAAATATTTATCAAAATTGAACTTGATATATGGATCATATATAAAGTGACATATTAGGATGAATGCATATTTGGAGATATTACAAAGAAGTCTATTTCTTATTGATGAAATTGATTATGAGATTATAGGATATTCATTGTGCTGAAATCTTTGGATCTAAATAATAAATCTTATTGTGTCTCTTGGAGACTATATGATGTGTATGAAATTTTAATTTAAAGATTTCGTATCTAAGTTGATCAAAGAATTTTTTGATATTATTGCTGAGGTTGTTAATAAAAAATTGATATCTTTAGATTAAGATAAAAGATCTGATTTATATTTATTCGAGATTATGGAATCCATGTGAATTTGTAATTTAAAAATTTTGAATTTAGAAATTGATATGGAGTTCCTTTGCTTTTGTTAATGAGGTCCTTGATTGAATCTATTATTAAATGAAGATTTAATTCTTTGAGGATTGTATGATTGTTATGAAAGGATACTTGATAGATATTGAAGATTCTGATGATAGAAACTTTAGAAAAAAAATGATTTGAAATTCTTATATATTCTGATTATGTCCTAATTTGGTGGAGCATCGAAAGATTTTCTCGTTGATTTGACTTATAAAGATTTTGATTTGAAAATTATCGAATTGAATTGATATGAGAATTAAGATTTGATTCATATTGATTATAGTAAATCTATATGATGGTTTTAAATATGATATTGGACTCAAGAGTTAATCAAGATTATTGTACACCAGTAAAAGTATGAATGAGAATCAAAAGTTAATCTTTGACTTTAATTAAAATTTAAAATTTTAGATCTTTATTGATAAGAAAGAAATAATTTAATCAAAATTTTTTTTGATGAACCTAAGAAATTTTGATTGTTAGAACAGAGTGGACAGTGGAAGCATAGTGATCTAGATTACTTTGAGTAAGTCAGGAATGTTGACTCTTTGAGTTAAAGAATTATGATAGATGATATGATTTCATACAAGAATTCATTGATATTAGAAAGAATAATATTTAAAAAAAAAATAGATATCCTTAATGTGATTTTTAAAAGTAGTGCTTCCACCTACTATGCTATAAAAATATTTAGCATCCTAATTCTAGGATGAGTGGACCCTTGATTTTTGATTTTAGATTTAGAATATTTAGAGATAAATTTTCTCTATCCTAGAATTGAATTTTATAATTCTCTATTTATTAGGAAGAATTTGAGATTGTTTATCGAATAATGATTTTGATCTTAAATTATTATACTCAAATATTTATCTCCAGGATATAATAAAATTTGAAGTTTGAACTCTTTTGATCATTATTATTTCTCTGACTGAATGGAAAAGATTGAGGTTATCTATTGATATTGACGATTGTTCTACAAAAGATAGATTGAAGTTATTTATAATTTAATTTGATAATAAATTGATTAATTAAGAGTTGTTAATGTTTAGATAAAAAAAATTGATATACTTACTTAGAATAGAGACATTGATTTTGATTATAAGAAAAAAATAGTTTGATTTAGATCAACTTTTGAGTCATTGATTTTTCTTATGGAATGACTTAAATGATAAAATTTGCTTTCAGAATTAGAATATTTAAGAGTTTGAGGATTTGAGTAAGAAAATTTTGATGACTAGAAATAGTGGTTTTGATTCTAATCAACATCAGTGATATTGATCTTTTCCTATGAAATGACTTAATGATGAAGTTGCATCAAGAATTAAAATATCAAAAGTTCAAGAATGAGATTGAAATAGTAAATCTTCAACCTTTGAAAGTATGAATAAAAGAAAATATTTTTGAATTTTGATTGATTAGGATGTCATCATATGATTCATAGAAGTATGTTTTTCTATCTTATGATGGGTTGATTAATTAAGAGCGGCTAGTATTTTGAAAAAAAAAAAAAATTTATTCAGGAATTAAGATATTAATTTTCTTCTATTCACAAGAGATAGATTTGATTTTGATCTAGTTATGAGGTATTGAATATTATTTTATAGGGAATGAGATCATAATTTTGAAATCTTGAAATATTAAAAATTTTTGAGATATTGGTCTTGATAAATAAGAAAATACATGGTTCCGTTTTGGATCGATATTTGATGTATTGATTTTTTCTTTATGAAATGATTTAAGAATGAATTTATATCAAGAATTAAAATATTAAAATATTTTAGGATGAGATTCAAGTAAGAAACTATGAAGACTCAAGCAAGAAAAATTTTGAGGATGAAATTTCTTTTAGAATGGAAGAATTGATGACCCGGCTCAAGTAACAAACCCAGCCCACAAAGCCCGAAAAAAAAAAACAAGGGAAGAAGACTCCCGATCAGAGTCTTCTCTTTCCCCGGTTCCGATTGAAAATCAGAGTCCTAGGGTTATTGAAGGACCCTAGGATGAGCCCTATAAGAACCCCCTCCTCTCCTCTGTGAGAAGACATAGCAATCACCGATGATCACCGGTGTTTCCTCTCCGATTTCTTCGATTGAAGCCGCGGCCCCTCAATTCGTGCTCGCCGTGATTTCTCACCGACGGGGTCTCCGGAGGATGAGGTAAGTCCTTCTTCCTCTTCCTCTCTCCTCTCTCTTTTTTTCATGCCTCTGTGCACAACTGCCGGCGATGGGTGTCGTCGGATTTCATCGGAGAAGGGACCCCTTGTTGGTCTCTTCTTCTCTTTGATTTTTCGATGCCGACGATCACTGCGACTGCCGGTCTTGGCCTCTCTGAACCCGAGAGGGTTGCCCCCTGCTACTGGCCTTCGTTGTGCCGACTGCGGCCCGGACGGTCGGTGAAAGGGAGGGGACCTGTCGGTCCCCTGTTTCGACCCAAAGGAAGACCACGGGAAGAAAAAAAAGAAAAAGGAAGGAAAAAGAAAAAGAAAAAAAAAAGAAAAAAAATAAAAAAAATAAAATATAAAATATAAACTCTCTCTCTCTTCTTCTCTCTCTAATTTCTCTTTCTCTCTCTATTTTTTCTCTCTTGATTATTTCTCTCTCCTAAGATTTTTTTAGAATTTTGAGAAGAATGATGATGAATTTAAATGATCCTAATGATGGATTTTTGATCTGTGATCGTTGGACGGTACACTGGCACCCACTTTGATCAGATTAGATATTTTTAAGATTCTATTTTTTCATGATTTTATTGAATTATCCACATGATAGTCTCAGCATGATTTGATCTGATCAATCGAATTTGTTGAATCATATTGTCTGAGGAGTCCAAGATAAATTTTATCTCTCTAGAATTTTCTCTCTCTAAGTCATTCTCTCTCGATCGATTTATCTCTCTAAAAAAATTAGTCAATGAAAGAATTTTTTTTAATATTTCTGATCTAATGAAAAATCTTGATCCATGATTGTCGGACAGCGTACTGGTACCCACCTTGATCAGATCAAATATCTTTAGATTTTATCACCCATAATTCTATTAAATTATCCATGTGGTAATTTCAGCATGATTTGATTTATTTATCTTGATCTGATCAATCGAATTTGTTGAACCGTATCGTCTGATTAGTATAGATTCATCTTCATAAATTTCTCTCTCTAAAATTGTATCTCTCCAGAAGTTTATTTTTTTAGAATTTATCAAGAAAAAAAATTTTATTTTGATGAGTTTGAATGATTCTAATGAAAGCATCCTGATCCGTGGTTGTCAGGTAGTATGCCAGCACCTTGATCAGACCATGAATCTTTAGAGTTGATCATCCATGATCCCGATCTAGACATGACTTGATTTGATCATGTTGATTTCACCAATCAAGATATTGGACCAATCGTAATGTTGGATTCTATCACCTGATCAATTCAAATTGTACCTTATAAATTCTCTCTCCTCTGATTCTCTCTCTACTTGATTTTATGAAACTAATGAAGAAATCTCGATCCTATCACTTCGAATCTGATTTGATCTGATAGCCAAACTTTGGATCGTTTATGTCCTAATTAGATTTTGATTAGATAAAATTAGATGATCGGACCCAATCTAAACTGTTGAAATATGGTATTCGTATTCTTTCTGATTATTGAATTTGATCTCGTATAGGTATCATTGACACCTGATAATTGGATATTGCGATATGGTTTATGAACTGAAGAATTTGGAAAGAAAATTTATAGAATTATATGGATTTATTGGAATGCGTTTGAGGTAAGTAATGTTTCACTTTTTTTAGATTTATCGATAAATTATAATATATTTTTCTGACATAAATTATGAAACAATGCATGAATTGGATGAATGATATTTTATTATGAAAAATATCTTATTCGAAATGTTATGATGAAGCATAATTGAACATATTGATTTCATGATGCATTATATTGATTGATTTCGATACTACATGATTATATATTTTCTTATTGAAATTAGAATATGAAACATGATTTATGAAGAATTCTGATATAAGAACAATGTGAATTGACAACCTGACTATATAAAGGACTCCGCCGATGGGGGCATATACATTGATAATTGATTTGTCCTGAAAATTTATGTCATCAGAGAAACCAGCGACAAACCATCAGAGAGATCAGCAGTTTCAAAGGACTTTGCTGTCAGATGATTTGCAGCTCACCGCAAGAAGATACGCGGTGTTATGATTATTTACTTTATATGCATAATCGAAATTGATTTCAAATTGATGAACTCTATATGCTTATTTTCTGTAAATGATTATTTACTTTAATGTCTGATGAAATCTGTTGAAAGTGATCATTGTTTACTGGGCTGTCTAGCTCATTATCTCTTATTTTACTATTTTTACAGATGTTAAGGAATTAAGATGATACAAGATATGAATGGAAGAGTGATCAGATGCAGAATCTCCGTACTTTTATTTTAGATTGAAAGGCTTATTGAATTTGATGCAAGGTCTATGAATCATTGTTGAATTTATTAAGATATTAAAAAAAAATTTAGATCATTTTATTTTGAATTTAAATTATTGACTTATTATTCTGTTGTTGTTTTAGGATAGCATGATAAGATATTTTGTATGTTTATAGGAAGAATTTTCTATTAGTATACGATGATTGTCATGATCTTCGATTTATAATTTTGGATCGGAGGTGTGACATCCAGTAAGGCTGAGAAGGGACGTTCATGCATGCATGTTGTCCTGGACATGAGCTGTAAATGGATTCGTGTAATCTTGATGCTAACACCAGTAATGAGAAGTAAACAGTGAATGAGCACCCGATGTCTATGAGAAGGAGAGTTTATTCTGAAGCTGATAAAATCCTTCCAACTGAAAATCATTGTGCCATCCAAAGAGGGTGATTTGAGATCTGATGATATGTTAATTTGACTCTTGACAGTTGAGGTTAGTAAAAAAAAATGAAAATCCAGTAAATTTGTGTTGGGTGGATGTCTGGCCAGGACACCACCTCCCAAGATCCTTTCAGTACCACGCGATGCAGCAGAAAGAAAGAAGAAACAAAATAAAAAGAAAAACAATCAAAATACGTGGATCAGCCACAAAAGAGCTCGCCTCCACGGGGCATGCAAACTTCACTATGAAAAAAAAAATTTACAAGAAGAGACCTCACCCTCAACCCTTGTACACCCAATTCTCTCTCACATGAAGTTTCCCTTACAAACGCTCTCTCTCTCTTGGAGACCCCCCTGAACTCCTGAAGAGTTTGGCGACCGCTGTCCAGGAGCCTGCTCCTTCTCTCACAGCGCACCCGCGCCTCTCTCTCTCTTCACGCTGGTTCGTATGGCTGTACGATGAAAACCCGAGCCCCTAACCTCTTCTGTTCGTTCTCAGGCTTTTTAAAGCCTTAAACATAGGTTAGAGAGTGATTAGGAATCCTAAACATAGCCAAAAAACCCTCCTGACCGTCGGATCAAGACCGGGAGCGTCCTCGACCCTTAGATCGCACTCCGGTCTACGAAATAGGGCCGTGGACCGCGAGAAACGCGTGGGAAACGCCCACGCGGTCCACAGGCCGCGCCGTGGACCACCCGGTCCACGGTGGACCGGGGCAAGGGGCCAGCAGGCCCGCTGGCCTGGGCCGGCCCGCGCGCGCAGGCCTGGGCCGCGCCTGCGTGCGCCTGGGCCGCGCGCCCGCGTGCGCCTGGGCCGCGCGCCCGCCTGGGCCGCGCGCCCGGCTGGGCCGCGCGCCCGCCTGGGCCGCAGGCCCCCCCCGCGCGCGGGCCTGGGTCGCGCGTCCCGCGCGCCGCCGCCTGCGGCCGCGCTGCCGCCGGTCGCCGGCGATCCTCCGCCGTCTCGATTCTCGTGCCGACTTCAAAAGCTCGTATCTCCTCCATCCGAGCTCCGATTCAGGTGATCTTGATCTCGTTGGACTCTATTTTTCATCACGAACCTCGCTGTGGGCTCAATGTGGGCTGAATCTCGAGGCGTCAAATCCTAACAATCTCCATCTCGACTCGATATTCGGCCTCCTTCAAACTCCGAGAGCTTCTGGATCTCCTCGTCCCCATGCCCTGGGGCAATCGCCTGCTGATCATGGATGGGCAATCATGGGAGTCGAGCCAGGCTGCTCGATCCCATCTCCGTCGTATGCTGTGCTCCTCCTGACCTGAGACCTGCTCGGGGCATCATCCTGCGGCAATAGGAATCTTACCTTACGACGTCGCCTCTCATCCTCCCGAGTCTCCTGTCTCGTGCCCGATCTGCCTCCTGGAGCTCCACCTCGCTCTGGGCTCCGCCTGGCTCCCGATGCTCCACCTCGCACTGGGCTCCCTGCCAGGTAATAATGTCCTCTGTTCCCCTTCTTCCCCTCCAGCACAATCCTATCGCCGTGTAGCACCCTCAGGATTCCTCCACCAGCTACCGTCCTGTAGCCTCTCGAATCCAGTCTGCTAAGTGAGATAAGATTCCGCCTGAAATCGGGTATGTATCGGACCTCCCCCAATCTCCTCACTGCACCGTCATGTGTCCTCCAGCTGACCGTCCCAATGCCTCTGATCGCACAGCTCGATCCATTCGGCAGATATACAGTGCTCTCACTATTCTCCAAGGAGTCAAACTGCTCCTCTCTGCAACACACATGATAGGGACATGCAGAATCTAATATCCACTACTGGGAAGAAGTAGATACCTCGTCAGATATCTCGAAGACATCTCCATCTAAATCACTGCCGGCCGTCGCTACAGCAGCCACCGTCCGATTTTTCAGTTGAGGGCAATCTCTGGCTAGATGCCCTAACTCTTCACACCGGTAACACCTGGTTTTGCTCAAGTCCCTCCTGGACTTAGACCGCCCTCGACGCGATCTCCTGTCTCTCCGTCTACCGCCTCTTGCTCCTCCAGAAGCCATCAAAGCTGAGCTATCGCCACCTGAGCTCAAAGCTGGGTTCTCCCTCCTGAGAACATCGTTCTGGAGTATCGCCGTGGTGACCTCGTCCATCTTGATAGTACTCTTCCCCACTAGAAGAGCAGTCACCAAGGACTCGTATGAAGAAGGAAGCGACGCCAGCAAAACCAGCGCCCTGGTCTTCTCCTCAACGTTCTCGCCAACGCTGAGAAGGTCGGTGAGGATCTTCTGAAAGTGGCTCAGATGCTCCTGCACGCTCTGTCCCTCAGTCATCCGCAGTTGGTAAAACTGCCTCCAGAGGAAAAGTGTATTAGTGAGAGACTTCGCCATGTACAACTCCTCGAGCTTCGACCACAGCACCGTCGGGGAAGTCTCGCTCAGCACATGGATCACCACCTCATCCGCCAGGTACATGCGGATGGTACTCACCGCCTGCATCTGTAGCTGTTTCCAATCCCGCACCTCCATGGTGGTCGGTTTCTCATCGCACAAGAGAGCTTCGATCAACCCCTGTTGGATGAGCACGTCCTTCACCCTTGCCTGCCACAAGGAGAAATTGCTCTTACCATCAAACTTGTTGATCTCCATCCTGATTGTTCCTATTTTCTCCATCTTCAGTCTTGCTCACCACCACTGCAATCTGCGTCCTTGTACTGCCTTACTCTGATACCACTTGTTGGGTGGATGTCTGGCCAGGACACCACCTCCCAAGATCCTTTAAGTACCATGCGATGCAGCAGGAAGAAAGAAGAAACAAAACAAAAGGAAAAACAATCAAAATATGTGGATCAGCCACAAAAGGGCTCGCCTCCACGGGGCATGCAAACTTCACTATGAAAAGAAAATTTTACAAGAAGAGACCTCACCCTCAACCCTTGTACACCCAATTCTCTCTCACATGAAGTTTCCCTTACAAAAGCTCTCTCTCTCTTGGAGACCCCCCTGAACCCCTGAAGAGTCTGGCGACCGCTGTCCAGGAGCCTGCTCCTTCTCTCACAGCGCACCCGTGCCTCTCTCTCTCTTCACGCTGGTTCGTACGGCTGTACGATGAAAACCCGAGCCCCTAACCTCTTCTGTTCGTTCTCAGGCTTTTTAAAGCCTTAAACATAGGTTAGAGAGTGATTAGGAATCCTAAACATAGCCAAAAACCCCTCCTGACCGTCGGATCAAGACCGGGAGCGTCCTCGACCCTTAGATCGCGCTTCGGTCCACGAAATAGGGCCGTGGACTGCGAGAAACGCGTGGGAAACGCCCATGCGGTCCACAGGCCGCGCCGTGGACCACCCGGTCCACGGTGGACCGGGGCAAGGGGCCAGCAGGCCCGCTGGCCTGGGCCGGCCCGCGCGCGCAGGCCTGGGCCGCGCGCCCGCGTGCGCCTGGGCCGCGCACCCGGCCTGGGCCGCGCACCCGCCTGGGCCTTGCGCCCGGCTGGGCCTTGCGCCCGCCTGGGCCGCAGGCCCCCCCGCGCGCGGGCCTGGGTCGCGCGTCCCGCGCGCCGCCGCCTGCGGCCGCGCCGCCGGTCGCCGGCGATCCTCCGCCGCCTCGATTCTCGTGCCGACTTCAAAAGCTCGTATCTCCTCCATCCGAGCTCCGATTCAGGTGATCTTGGTCTCGTTGGACTCCGTTTTTCATTGCGAACCTCGCTGTGGGCTCAATGTGGGCTGAATCTCGAGGCATCAAATCCTAACAATTTGAAATAGATTTGGTCTCAACTGAGAGTGAGAAACAGTAACGGCCTGAAGTGTGGAAGGGAAACACTTAGTCATCTGTTTACATCCTCCTTCCCCAAACTGTTACTTTTTTGCTTTTGTATGAATTCACCATGTATTCTTTTTTCCACTCTTCCTTTTTTTTTAAAGAAAAAAAATCCTGTGATTCTTAACTTGCTCACCACACTCTTGATGATGATCTTTTCTTTTTTCCGTCATAATAAAGTCAATGTGACTAACTATGCAGTTCGATTTCCTTTCGGTGACTGCAGTAATATATTGATTAACAAAGGGAATCGAATGAAAAGTAAGTTTAGGTTGGGTAGGCCAAGTTGAGGGTAAAACACAAGTGTGAAACCAATCTATTTGCTTGACCCACAGGCATTAATTCTTTGCTGAAAGGAACATAACAATAGAACATGATGAAAAGGGTAAGGTGGACCTCGCAATAGATTGTGGAGGTTTCCTCGAATAAATCCATGAATATAGACACATGTTCCTGTAAAGAAGAGATGTTAGTATAAGAAAACACAATATGATGAAAAGAAAAACTTTGTTGTGCTTATTCATTAGGCCCAAGTCTTCAACCATTCTGTTGGAATGATACTTCATAGCTATCTGCTTAAAGAAGATACAAGCAATGTGAGTCAATATCAGTGATGTCATTCCACTAAAAATCACCAGATCTAGCCTTGAGGTAATTTGCTACTTGGTTGCCCTTCCAATATATATGAACTGTTCTAAATTTTAGAAGTGAAGACTTCCAATTCCAGATGTCCTTCATAAAAGAAAAATATTTAGACTTTTGACTTCGAAAAGCTTTGATCCAATGAATAATAGTAATTGGATCACCTTCCAATATTATATGAGTGGCATGTAGCTTAGTTACATCAGCCCGTATATCTAGCAAAGCAACAATCATTTCATCAAAAAGGACAGTCACATTAAATATTTTGTTTCCTCTAGCTTGTAAGAGACAAGCTGAATGGTCTTTGAGAATGTGTGCAGTCGAAGACTAATTGGATACAAGCGAGCCATCAAAGTTTATTTTAATATACAAGGAGAGGGTAGCCAAGAGACTGATAAAGATCCGCTCTGTAGAGCAGAGTTGAAGTTAGCACTACCCCAGTGCCTAGATGGGTGGTCAGATGAATCATTAATAAAGACCATGGCTCTGCAATAGACTTGGGCTGATGCTGAGGATGTATGATTGAAGATATGGTTATTTCTCTCCAACCAAATAGCCTAAGTAACACAAGCAACTATAATTTTTCGGTCTTTATTAATATTAGAATTTTCCATGTATTCGAACAGACTTATCAACGAAACAAATAAAATGGGTATTTGATGCATATGATGAATATAATGCCAGCATTGATTTGCAAAGGAACATAGAGTAAAAATATGATCACAGTCTTCAATAAAATCAGGGCAAAGATCACAAGATTGTCTATTAGGAGTAATATTACAATAAGTAAGATATTGCTTTGTAGGCAGTCATTTCTAAATTAATTGCCACCAAAATTAATGAACCCGAGGTGGGAGAGAGAGTTTCCATATTAGATTGAATAAATGAGCATGTTCATGCGAAGTTGGTTTAGGATTCAAAGAAGGCACACTACAAGAAAAAAGCTTATTAGCGATAGCTATTAGCGACGACAAACACCCGTCACCAATAATTAAGTACTTTTATCGACAACTTATTATGATGGAAAATGGATCCGTCGTAATAAGTACAAAAGTTATTAATGATGGAATACCATTGCTAATAATTTAAATTGTTATTAGCGACGGCTTTGGTGATGGAATTTAGCCGTCGCTAATAATCAGCCCTAAAAAAATTCCTTCGGATCTCCGACGGGCTCACAAGACCCCTCAAACCCTCTTCCTTCCCTGTTCTCGTGCCCTGTCAGACCATCCCTCCCCTTATCGGACCAGACCCGCGGCCGCCTCCCCCTTCTCTCCTCGCCCCTCCTCTTGCTAGATCGGATCTGCGGCCCTAACTCCCTCCTTCAGAGAGCCCAACCATAGGAGCATCACATCATCGGATCCGCACCACCGTTGACTGTGTAGGTGAGTATTAGCAACGGCGACGATGATGGCGATGGTTCTGTCACCATCGCTACATCCCGTTCCCATCTTTTTAAATTTTAAATATTTAAAATTAGATTTATCTAATTAATTTAAATTAATAATATTAGAATTTAAATATTATTAATATTTAAATTATTAATATTATTAATTTAACTAATATTATTAATAATATTATTTAAATTAATATTATTCTTGAAAGGTGCAACCACTTCGAGAAGCTCTCCAACGAGAGTAGTTCTACTGGCTTCGACGGTAGGGATTCGATATCAGATCATTATCGGACTAACTTTGGCCCACTCATCTACTCCAGTGGCGGTTGGAGCAGCTCGACGATTGAATTCTAGGCCCTAGAACCAGTCCGAAGTTCGAAAAAAAATTTTGGGTCGGACTCAAGGAGAGGTGTGGCCTGATCCATCCCAACTCATTTTCAACCATATTTGCAATGCTGCTCGATATTTTGAAACCTCCAGGATGGGATTTGTTTAGATGCCATGCTGGTATGCTTGCATGATCTAGTCGTCTGGCATGCTCCAATCCGCATGCGTGGGATGCACATCCCGATTGTCCCTATTTGCAATGATGCTCTATACTTTGAAACCCATTAATTTAAAAATTTTAAAAATATTATATTATATATAATCATAGATCCATCTTTTGATTAATATACATATTCTACGGGATCAATACATTTATATATTTTTGTACGGATGGAAGAATTATATACATCGGTCAATTGATTGTTCAGTATGGACAGTTTGAGAAATGCAATTAATTCTATAGGTCATTACAGTAATCAAACGATACGGTGAGGATTCAAAAAAAATTTTAGATAGTATTTTTCTTTAGTTCTTTTCATACATCTTACGCTATATTGGGAAGAACTAAGAGAAGATGCTATCGAAATTTTTTTCGATCCTTATTGCATATCATTTGATTATTGTACTTGATCTATAGAATTAATATAATTTTTGAATAGGATAGGACCTTCTATACCTATTAGTTAATGGTAGGATGCAACTATTATATAAGCCATTCGAAATATTAAAATAATCATTTAGCAATTATCTTTTATTTATATATGCACAATTCTTAGATAGTGCACTATGGAGCGGAGTTGGATGGACCGTCGAGTAGTCCACGGGAAAATTTTTACTGAATATAAGGAGGATGTAGAGTATTTTTGTGAGTATGTTTTTAGGAATGTGATACTTTTACATTAAGGGCGGGCTCGTTGTCCTTGTAAGAGATGTGGTAATAGAGAAATACTTGATAGGGATACAATGACTATCATTTATGTAAGAGTAGATTTATGTCCAATTATAAGCATTAGTACCTGCATGGAGAAATGTGGGAGATGGTTGCAAGGATTAGAAATGAGCAGGATATGAACACAGATAGAATGATAGACATGGTTATGGATGCTGCTGGTCCTGAATTTAATTGAGATATGAAAATAATCCAGAAGCTAGTAGTGATGATTTCTATCGAATACTAAGAGATATTGATGAACTACTATGGCTGGAATGTAAAACACATACTATATTATCGGTTGTGTTAGAGTTGTTGAATTTGAAAGTCGAGTTTAATATGATGGTCAACTATTATAATAGAATAGTAGCAATCATAAAGAAAATGCTATCAAAAGATGAGAAGCTTGGTGGGAGTTTCTATGCTTCAAAAAAAATGATGAAAGGATTAGGCATAGGATATAAGAAGATAGATACATGTCGTATTGATTGTATGCTTTTCTATAAGAAGGATCAATCAAAAAGCTCATGTGATGTATGTAGTGGAAGCCAATTTAAGCCGAGGCAAGAGGAAGAAGAGAAAGAAGTAGAAGAAGAGGAGGAAGCAGAGAAATCAAAAGAAGAATCCGAAGGATACCAAATATTTGAAGAGGAAGATGAGTAGTCAACCCTAGAAAAAAAGAAGTCAACCCCAAGGACAAACGAGTCTGGCACGTTGGAGAAGACTGACACATGGCAGGAGTCAGCCCCAGGATAGATGGAGTCATTTTTGAATAATTTTAATTATTTTATTTACTTTTTATACTTACCTTACATTATTTCAATTATTACATTGCTTGTCATATTATAATTTGTATAATTAATTTGTGAATCTATTTATTTTTATTTTTAGAGATTACATGATGAGTACTTCTAGAGGACAGAGCCATGCTAGCTGACGAGAGAGCTTCAGAGGACAGAGCTCCAGAGGAGAGAGCTTTCATACGGATAACTCATATGGTTCTGCAGTATCTACACCACGAAATAAAATCTAATACTAGAAATTTTTCATTAAGTTATTTTATTTTTTACTATCTGATATAATATTCTTTATGATCTTTTGCTACTCTCAGGTTCGGATGATGTGGGGTCACCATTGATCCCACAGCCACACGAAGTAGCGGCCAGCTCTGAGCCTCAGCATCGTGGTAGAGGACTCATCCAGCTCTCGGCACCTTCGACTCGACTAGAAGATAGAGAGCTAGTGCATATTCAAAGATGGACATAATTACTAAATCTTTGAAAAATATTTTTAAATTTTTTTTTATCATTTTAGAATCAACATTTATTGTTCAAAATTAATTTTGCAGAACATTTAGGAAGCCTGAGGTGTCTTGTGTTGTCATCGGGATCGTCGGCGATTGATGTCGAGGCCGATGAATAAATTCTCCAATTGGCCATCGAGGGTTTATGACACTACATGGGAGATATTTCTGATAAATCATAGGTATTTAATTTTAAATTCATGATACGTTTGTATTCAAAGACATTGCTACATGTTATCCTTTGTTTGCAGTCATACTATCGATTCAAGACTCCTTAGGATGAGAAAGTTGGCCATCAAGCCTTCGAGGAGGTCACCACACGTCGGCTCTGTGATGGGCTATACCACCTCAGGCAGTCCGTCATTGAGTTCTTCAGTTTTGAGTCACCATCGGATTGAAAGTCTTTCATAGATTACTGGATGCGGCGGGGATGTTTGGGAGGCCCTCTGTGATCAATAAAGTAGTGAGGAGTACCTAGGTAGATGACAGAGGTTCCTACAAAATTGAGCCATCCAGCAGGATCGGATCAAGCACACTAACAGCTCTGTTGGCACATATATCATTGCAGATAGATTGATAAAAAAATTAAATTTATATTAATTTCATTTTTAGTTGATCATATGTTAGTTTTTATTAACTTGATTTCTTTATTTATGGTAGACATGGCAGTTGGGTCATGTACCACGATAGCAACAGTTGTGGGAGGCCACGAACCAGTCTAAGAAGATCGATGATTACTTAGATTCTAAGTTCAGATGGATCACGATAAAATAAAATATTATTTATTAAGTTTTTATATATACTGATATGTATAATAGCACTAATAAATTTTTAAATTGTATAGGTGGATTACGTAGAGTACATCGTGGCACGACATGGTGAGGACCCATCCTCGCAGCCCCTCCTTGAACTTGAGAGATGGCTTAGGGCTACTGGAGGGGTTATTAGGAGCCGAGTGATAGGGTCGAGCATAGCTTTGACCCTCCAACAGCTTGCTGGGCTTCAACATCCTCCTCTCAAGCCTCAACAATCCAGACGTGGGATGATGCACAAGTCGAGAAGGTCATGCAGAGGCTTCTTTGCCAGCAACCTTAGAGCTTTCAAGATGTCATCTGTGATACAGTAGTTGAGATTCTTTGGGATCCACATCTGCACAATCAATTGAGCTCGTTTTTCACAGCCATCACAGTAGGTAAATCAAGCAGTATTAATAAATTTCTTTACTTGCTTTAAATTTTTATATTTAGAAGCTTCATATAATTAGGCTTGAGTCGGAGGAAGGAGATCTATAGGTCAAAAGTCAATCTTCCTATCGATGGATAGGATGGAGGTGTAGATACATCCGTATCATCGAATGAGACGTATAGGAACAATCCATTCGAGAATCAAATGAGTATATCAAAATATATCTCTCCATGCTAGTTTAAGCTTGAGGCGAAAGGAATGAGTAAAGGAGGTCAAAATTCAATCTAACCATTCGATAAATGGGTCGAAGATATCTATAATTTTGTATCATCGAATGAAATGTGTAGGAACAATCCGTTTAAGAATTTAAGAAGTATATCAAAATATATCCATCTGTACCATTTTAGGCTTCAACGAGAGAGAGGGAGTATCCAGAGGATCAAAATTTAACTTAACCATCTGATGAAGTACTGACTGGAGGTTTCTATATCTCTGTATTATCAAATGAAATGTATAAGAATAATTCATTCCAGAATCGGAGCAGTATATTAAAATATATATCTCGATAAATGTTTAGACCTGAGGCGTATCAATTACAATAATTTTACAGTTTCAATTTAGTTTAGTTCTAAAATTATTAATAATATTTTATTTTTTTTGATTACAGCATGTCGAAATATCCGGTTCTCATCCACTTGCTGCTGTAGAGGACACATCGAAGTAGGAGGAGGACGATCTCTATTAATTTTTTTTAGTTTTGATATATTATATTTGAAATTTGAGCAGTATTATTTGTATAATTTAATTTTGATTTAATATATAATATTAATTTTTTATTTATGATGGTAATAGTTAATTGCTAGTTGATGTAATATCCGTAAATATAATTGCTTGTTAATTAAATAATAATAAATTTTAATAAATATAATTACTAAATATATTTTTTTAAAAAATATTTCATTATTAACGATGGCTTTAGCGACTGAAAATACCGTCGCTAAAGATATTAGCAATAGAATGCCCTCACCATTATATTTTTTAAATTTTTTAATTTTGAATTTGAAAAAAAATTATTGGTGATGCATCACCATCGCTAAAGGCCATTGCTAATAAGGTTATTAGCGATGGCTCATTTACCGTCGCTAATAAGCTGCTTTAGTATTGGAGCATTTTCCGACGGCTTATTGGCGACGAACCACCGTCACTAATAATTATTTTTTTTATAGTGATATATCTTTAAGAGACACATTAGGAAGCTTTGATAGGCTCTAGATTAAAATATCCTCATCAGTTGAAAAAGGGAGAAAGATTGCAAGGATTTGATGCAGAACATCAGTTGAAAACAATTGGGCCAAATGCTCAATAATCCATAAGCAAGAATTATTAATATAATCAAAAATAGTAGCCTTAGAAACATCCAAGTTCATATTTACCAACATAGGCCATCATTTCAACGGACAAGCAAAAATTCAAGAGTCACTATAAAAGTTAATATGATTGTCAGAATCCATCACATATTGAAAATAATACTGAACATTTAAATAAACAGTATTTTTTTTTTCATGTGATTGAATTAGATCTAAAAATAAAATAATTTATTTAAGATTTTAAAAAATAATATTTAGCTTTAATTAGCGTGGCCTAAAAGAAAGGAAAATATAAGATTAAATATGCAGCCAATCGATTGAGATATTACCATTTGCGATGAGATAAAGAAGTGAAATCTAAGCCTCCATTAGATTTCAGAAGGCAAATCTTCTCCCACGCTATACGATGAATATCTCGAATATCTAAGGAATATCCCCATAAAAAAGTCTGAAAGATTTTTTCAATTTGATTTAAAACAGTAACAGAAATATGTACCATATTTAGTATATAAATAAATAAAATTAATAAAATAAATTGAACAAGCATGGTTCCTACCCGCAAAAGATGACGTCCGCCGCTTACAAGCCGCAATTTTTGATGATAGCTTTTATTTTTAGAGTGGGGCAGTGTCAACGTTTTCTAATCTCTCTCCTTTCTTCAGGTTTCTCCTTCCCTTCCTTTGCTTCTGATCGTGCACGGCCGATTCTAGGATTTCGATCCCAGCCTCTTGAGGCATTCTATGTTTGCCTCTCCTTCGTCTCGACTCGATTCGCTTTGATTCGTGTAAGGGAGTGGACGGCAAGATGGTGTTTCAGATGCAACCGTACTGAATCCAGGCGATGCTCAAGGAAGGGCAAGCACTTGTCGGGGCTCGACGAGGCGGTGCTCAAGAACATCGATGCTTGCAAGCAGCTCTCTGTCGTCACTAGCACCTCCCTCGGCCCCAACGGTGAGGGTTTTCACCGCTTAAAATCTCATTCCTTGTTAAATTTTTCTTGGGCCAAGATTTGATATTATAGTGATTTGTTAGGGTCCAAGATTTGATACTATAGTGATTTGTTAAGGGTTTCGAGGTCGCAATGGTACTTTCATTGCGACTCTATTGAGTGCATTGTGCTTGTTCTGTGATTAGGTTTCACTTTTGTCGCGGTAATATGCACGGTTTCTGTTGTCTTTAATCAGTTGAAGGTATGAAAATAAATCAAAAGAGAATCGAGTTCCAAATAATGTAAAGTTTTTTTTTTTTTAAGAAAAATCTTTTCTAGTTGTTTGGCGCACATATTTGTAAACCTGAGTGGATACTGTAAGCTTTACTTCTTGGGTCTGTATATGTTCCATTTCCAGCACTTCTTGTGGAACTTACTCGAGTTTCGGACAAGGACAGGTTGAATGATTTTTGTTTTTGTTTTTGTTTTGTTTTGTTTTCAGATTATCTAGTGAACGAGTACCGTTGTACTTGATTTGATACCTCGAGATCTTTTCATTTCTTTTCTTTTTTCCCTTTTTTGGTTTGGTTGGCAGGTGGAGGGAATGGTTTATTATGGATGAAAAATGCTTCTTCTTAATTTATTTCCGGATCTTTACTATCCAATTCAAGCATTTTATATGGAATGTATTTGCTTCTACATGCTTGACTTTGGTTTAGTGTACCTTATCGCGTCCTGCTTTTCTGGAACATTGGGAAGAAAGCTGGTAGTTTTGGTGGTTTGGTGGGATTTCATTTGTTGTTCTCTTGAATTTCTGTGTGACATGTAGAGCAGAAAAAGTTTGAAGGTTACTTTGATTTTTCCCAAATTTCATGATCAGTTTCATCCTTGATGTGGATGCATATGTTTAATGGTGTTCTATGATTATTTATGACCCGATTATGGATATATTATGGGTTGGGTTTATGGTAGTATCCATTAATTTTTTTAATAATTTATCGAGGCATGAATAAAATGTTCATCTTTTTTTTTTTTTTTTTTTTTGATGAAAGATGGAGACTAATGATATAAATCCATTAGTCACCAGATGTATTTGCATATAAACAGAATATACAAGGAGAATTTACAAGTTACAAGAACTATGATCACACTTAAAGGCAAGGACCATGCCAGAAAGAAAGAAACTGAAATGAAAACCACAAAAACATGACTCAGAAGAAGTGTCAAGAAGGAGACCAAACAGCAGCCAAAAGACATAGCCGATGCCATTTGCAGCTCAGCTAGATCAAAAAAATCCTTACATCGCTGCAAAGATTCTTCATCATCGTCCACAAAATTAGAACAAGATGAAAGATGGAGGGGCCGTCACATGTGGTAGTCAAAGGTAGGCAAAGTTCCAAAATGCCCCAATACAGATATAGTAATAACCTAAGATAAAAATTGTAAGTTTCAGCTACCAACAATACAGTCCAATAGGAACACAAAATTAGGCTCAGATTTTGCTCAGGAGAGAGTGACCATCAGCTAAAAGAAGCACTCCAGATCAGAAAGAGAGTTAGATCATCATGTCCAGAGTGAATAAAATGGTTATCAATCATCTAGGCAAGCTCTTTGTAACAAATGATGCCGCCACTATTGTTAATGAACTTGAGGTCCAGCATCTTGCTGCCAAGATTATGGTGCTGGCAGGAAAGGCCCAACAGGAGGAGATTGGTGATGGAGCTAATCTTTACTATTTCCTTTGCTGGTGGACAACTTCAAAAGTGCTGAGGAGCTTATCAGGATGGGGCTGCATCCCAGTGAAATAATTACTGGGTATACAAAAGCGATCTCCAAGAGAGGTATATCTTGGAATCTTCTTTCTTGACATTCCCACCTACCCTTGAGGTAAGGATGGCAATTTTTGATTAGACCCCTCTATCCGATTGACCCGCCTAACTTGACCTGTTGGGTTTCTTGGCTAGGTACTGGTTGGTCAATCCTGACTCTCCAGCAGGTCATATCAGGTTTGGATCAGGGCCCCCGAACCGACTGCATGTCTATATTTCCTTTTATTTGTTTCCACTTCCAAATGACATATGTAAGAATTAGATTGCAAGCTCTGACATGTAATGCTTAATTCCACACTTTATTCAGGGTGGTACAGTATGTGTTTCTTAGCAAGTTAACTTTATATAGTCCCCTTGTATGTTGTGCATGCTGTGCATGTTTTCATATCCTTCAGTACCAAGCCTGTTATCTCTATTGGAGCAATAATTCATTATCCTAGGATGAAAAATGGGATATGCTGCTTACCTACGGCATGGGATATAGTTAAGTGGGAATCTAGCAGTCTAATGACTATGGAAATATACGCTAGCTATTTTCTGTTTAATCCTCTGACATTGTTTTCTGATATTTATAGCATTCAGGCAGTTTCCTTATGTGCTTAGACCGATCATATGATCATTTTGTTGATGCATTCTTTTTGTATATTGTGGTGTCCGCTGGGGGTGTGTATACATCTGCAACTGAAACAAAGGGAACTGTTTTAATTCATAATGCTGAGCAGGTAGTATTTTGACCAAGGATTTAAGCACCGTATTTTACTGCTAGACGCTGGGCATAACATTACCAGACGTGTAAAGAATTGAAGCATGGTGTTCCCTTTGTACCAAGTGTCAGTGAAGCCATGTACCATATTGGCACTGGGCACAGCCTATATTGGTATTCATACCAAAAGCGGTACTTAATGTTCTTTGATTTTGGCCAAAAAAAATTTATTCATGTTCTGTTGTTCCCTCATTCGTATATATATTTTTTTAATTTGCTTGCAATTTCATTTCTTTTACTTATTAAAGGTGTAAGAAAAGTTTTTAGTACTACATGCTGATTATATGTATCAACCAGCACTAATGTATTCACATTTTTTGTTGTAAGTTGCCCCTCAAAACTTTGGAAAGTCTTAGATGGTTGTTCTTAAATACATTGGTGATTCTGGCGAGACACTTAAATCCCTTTTTTTCTTCTTTTTATTGTTATTGCAAGTGGCAAATGTCCCTTTTAACTTTGTGTTTTCTTTAATATAAAGCAATCATCTATTATCCAGCTTTGATTTTTCGAGGTCGTAACAAAAGTGAGATGTGAAATTGCATAATATTGATTATTCCAAGCCAAAAAATTTAACTATCTAATCAATAGTTTATGTCACAAATTAAGCAGCAATATTCATGTATTGATGCTCCATCGGGCTGTTGATACTCTACCATGTGATATTGTTGGAAAATTTAAAAATCATATCATGTTCTTATTGTGTGCCTGGTGTGGGAATGCTCATTCATATTGTACATATGGTGGATACATACCTTGTCGATAGGTTATTGGTATGATATAGGTGTGTATATGTGGTGTAATGCATACGATTGTGTCCAGTGCATTGCTTAATTTTCATAGATATTGATATGATGCCTTGACTTTACTAGTTGGCCCATGCACCAATGTTGACATATCTACATGTGCAGATGTGCATAACATGCTAGCAAACTCTCTCCTAAATAAGAAAGAAAAAAAGAAAAAAAGGAAAACAATTTCTCAATTCCCAGAATGAAAAAGCTCTCTTTCTCTCTCCCCAAGTGAAAGCATAGACTGCAAAGGTGCACGGAGGATGCTGTTGGAAGAGTCCTTAGGCTAGTTTCATTCCATTAAAAATGTCCTTGGCATAGAAACTTAGCTTTGCTCCTTAAGGCAAAGAATTGGGACTAGGAGAGAGACCAAGTGGAGTTACGGACAGTTTCGACTGCATATTTTGCTAACAAATGAGCAAAATTGTTGGTCCCCAAAAGAGTTTAGTCTGCTCAGATGATAGAAAATAGGAGAAGGGGGAGCGGTGCAGTGGATCGTTTTTTTTTTTTTTTATAGATAAATATTATAAAAAAATTGATTAATTTTTTTATTGATTAATTTAATTATCTATATCCTTATATTTTTTTAGATGAATAAATTATTTTTTATGAAGAGTATTTATCCATAAAATGGAAGAAAAAATTTTATCCATCCAGAAAATGGCTAACTCATTTTTCCATCAATCAGTAAAGTAAATATTTAATTTTATTTCTAAAATATCTCATTCTTATTTTTAATATCTCTATCATTCTATGTCCAATAACTCAGTTATCCATTTTTTTTAAATTTAAAAAAATATAAAAGATATTATACAAAATATGAATAAATTTTAGCAACTTATCTAAAAAAATAGTAATGCAAAAGAATATGCTAATAAATTTTAAAGTCACTTTTTCATATATAAAAAAATATGAATAAATTATTTTTTTATCTAAATATTATCCGTAAAATATTTACCTAAGGGAGTATAGCTTTTTCAAATAAATTTTTTATTTTATAAAAGAATGAACAGCGTGACAAATGAGGGTAGGCTATTGGTGGGCTCCCAAGTTAATGCTCGGTGAGCGAGGCATATATGTTCCTGAAAACCGTTAGTCTTGCATTGCTTTTCTTCGTTAAGGAGCATTTTACGGACGGCTATTATCCCTCCGGCAAGATTCCCTTGCCATGGGTTACAAGCTTATAATCATACTAAACGGGGAATATGGTTTTTATGCTAAGGGAATATATTTACCAGGACTGTACATATAATAGGAAATTATGCCCAAGTTGCAGTTGTGTCCTAATACCTGTGCCCAATTTTATGATCCTTTGTAGATGACTCCTTGTATCCTAAATTTTGGGGATAGGATGTGTCCTGCTACTAGATAGACCCACAACCAACGCTTGTAGTTGAACCCATGTGAGACAGGTAATGACGTGTACTCTTTGTTTTCATAATTTAAACATATGTTTCGACTATAAGGATCTATTTGGAATTTGGATATTCGGATTGAAGAATAAAGATCCTGCAGGATTCTGGCCCATCTAGCTTGCATCATATGAGAGCCTGCCCAAATTCCAGCCTTGGGCTGTAGGAAGAATCAAAGGATGTCCATGAGTCTTTTTTTTCCTTTTTCTCTTCCAAGCATTTGGTTGATTGAGTGACACTTAAGTGGGTGGTCCAATCCATGAATCCTGCAGGATTTCCAAGAAGCACTTACCATTCTATTAGATGTTGTTGAATCATAGAGGCTTGCTTAAATTTGGTTTTTCTCAGATGTGTTGCATTTTTTCTGTTGAAATATACCGACAATCATCATTAAGCATCTAAAAACTAATCTAAGAATCATTTTGAATTGACCGAATTTATGGTCCAAAATAATTATTGGATTGCCAACGCTTTCATTGGCAGTTCAACCAGGAAGCTGGACAATCCAACTCTGGAACTTATTTGAGCTTTTTAGATAGAATCTGAGGCAACTAAATTTCCAAAACAAACACCCAGTTCTTTTTAATACTTATATGTTGCATTAAGTTTAGGTGACGTGCATAAGTTTGTTTAGCTTTCTTACGTTTATTAATTTTATAATTCAATTTCAGCACTTTAATTGACTAAAAGAGCCTGTGGGTACAAAATCGTCTACATATTCACTCTTTAACCTAACTTCAAGAATTAGTTTCATTATCCAAACCCTTATTTCTCTATAATTTTTGGTATGATTTTTTTTTTTTGGATACTGCCCCCCAACCTGAGATCGCTAGTTAGGATTGTGCATATTTATAGAATGCTCTCTCCACAAATATATAATGCATTCTAATATAATATTAAATGCATCGAAGCATTGATATATTAAATAATTAAAATCTAAAATTTAATTTATTAACAAATTTAACTAACAATTAAAATTTAAAAGTTTTACATTAATTAAACTCAAATAATAGTCTTATAAAAAGATAATGATAAATTTAAATCTAAACTATATTAATTTTGTCGAATCTCACTTCTAATTTCATATCTAAAGTAGTATCTAATCCATAATTAGATATCCGAATCTAAAAGAAAAGAAGAGATAATACGCTCGATAGTTCAGTAAGTAATGAATATCTTAATTAGATAATTTATATAATAATATAAGATATAATAGTTAAATAAAATAATCATGAATTAGTATAAGATATAATTAATTTCGTTTTCACTTATCAATCTAGTAGAATTAATATTTTTTGAATATTTATATATATAATTGTAAATTCGATTCACAATAAATTATATTCAACTCAATATTTTTTTTCTTTTTTTTGTGATGAAAATGAGAGGTAAGGTTGCCACACAGCTTTTATTCAAAAAGGGAGATATTTACATCAAGGAAGAGGATGCGGCTAAGCGAACCACTTTCCATCCTACAGAAAAATTAGAAAAGTGTAGAGGCCTTATAAATTAAAAGGCTGCTGCCAACCTTGATAGTACATAAAATTGGATTAGAAAAAGAAACGTAGACCAAACCATCTGAAGGTAAGGAAAAGAATAAACTCCAACAACCTTTAGGAATGGGTTGAATGCCTCGGTTAGACGTGCGGGTTGGATTACCAGGAGTGGAAGGACCCATTTTAAAATTGGCTTCGGATGTTGGGTGCGGGTTGCATCTTTTGGGCATCTAATGGTTGATATTGTGGAAGAAGATTCATCATTTTTTTATGAAGTATAAAATTTATTTAGATTAATATAACCTTCATGAGAAAGGGGAATCAAGAATATTTGGTTCCTTGATATGTTAAATTAAAATTTCTTAATTACCCCTATAATGGATGGTTAAAACCATTCTTACTATTTAGATAAATTTATTTAGAATAAATTATAAAAATATTCTCTCAACTTTAGTCCAATTTCGTCTATACCTTATGTACTTTAAAAAATATCAAATTGATCTTTTTAATTATTGATATATTCCAATATGATCCAACTATCTATTTTCATTAATGGAATGACATCATATGACCATCATATGATATCATTATCTTATAAAATGACGAAAATATACTTATCTCTATCACCTTCTCCTTCCTCTCTGATTGATCCCCTCATCCTCTATCGTCAGTGTCCCTCTTTCTCCCTCCTCCTCCCTCTTTTCATTCCTCATCATCCACTTCTCTTCCTCCATGATGGATCTCTCCATCTCCACTCATTCCTCACCAGTGACTCCCCTTCCCCCTCCTTCTCTTCCTTATCACCCACTTCTTCTCCTCCTTCTCATCCTCTTCCTCTTCTAAGCTTGTCCATATGCCTTTCTCCTCTATAATGGCTCCCTCTACCTCCAATCATTCTTCATCGATGTTGCTTTTGTCCCCCTTTTCTCCTTCATCCTCATCCATTTTTCCTCCTTATTCTCCTTCTTCAAACCATCCATGAGCCCTTCTTCTCAATGGCAGCCTCCTCTATCTTTGTCCTTTCTCGTCAGAGATCCATCTTTCCCCTACCCTTCCTTTGCATCATTTTCTCTTTTTTATTATCCACTTCCTCCAAGATCATCTATGAGCCATCTGCCTCCAAGATGGTTCTCTTCATCTCCATCCATTCCTTATTGGCAGTCTCTCTCTTTTCTCCTTTCTTCTCGTCTTTTTTTTCTCCTCATCCTCTTCCTCCTCTAAATCCATCCATGAGCCCTATCCCTCTACGGTTGCCCCCTCTATCTTCATCTCTTTTTACCGATAATCCATCTTTTCTCCTTTCCTTCTTCTCCTTCTTGTTATATACTTTCTTCAAGGTCGTCCATGAGTCTCCTCCCTCCACGATGATTCTATCAACCTTTACCTATTTTTTGCTGGTAGTTCTTTCCACCTCCTCTCCTTCCTCATCCCTTCTTCTCCTTTTCCTCCTTAAATCCTACTCACGAGACCTTCAACACCATCCTCTCCCTCTATATCGACCTCCATGATCCTACACCCTCCCTCTGTGATTGCTTCTTCCGCTTCGATCTCTTTCTTATACGACTCACTCATATGGGTGAGGGGTATTTTCATTCATTGAGAAAGAAAGCTAATATTATTTGTTGGTAAATAAACAGTTAGATCATATTAGAATATATGAATATTAGAATGATTAATTTGATATTTTTAAAATTTAAAAAATATAAATGAGATTGAATTGAAATTAAAAAAATATTTTTATAATTTATCTAAATATTTAAATAATACTGTAGCACCTCCCACCTATTTAAGGCCCGCGTTGCTTGGACACTGATCAGGGGCCACTAGCCATATCAGGGAGGCCACATTCATCATAGAGAACGGATAGGTTCTCGTCCTGCATTTGTATGCAAATGCGCATGTACATATGTGGTACAGCGTATGTACAAGAAAAGTTAAGAAAATTTTTGTACAAGCAGTACTTATACATGACAAAGAAATAGATTAGGTATCGTTTTTGGAACCTTAACCGATTTAGATTGCCAATCCACGTGAAATTTGGGACTAATCTTCAGAAAAAATTAGTGCAGAGGATTACCGGAATCATTGGTATCCGACAACCATGTCCTTCACCAACTCAACTAATTAGTACATGTGGTTGCGTGAATTGGTTGGCTGGCAATGTGTGGGACCATCCGCCGGACGGCAAGATAGGCATATAGAAATGCCCCAGGGAGACGCCATCATAAATCTAACGGTGACGCTTTGTCGGATTATTCGATTACTACACTCACATCCGACCCGTCATCCGAACCCGGCCGTTGACTCAAGTCCACGCAGCCTTAAACTGGCACGAGTCGTCACAACACTTCCTTCTGCATCTCGGGCCGAAGCCTTTCGCACGTCTGTATCACCAGATGACCGGAACGGCGGTGGAGAGAGAGAGCGCGATGGCGGAGGTGGCGAGCTCGGTGGTGCGGGACGACGGCCCCTTCGAGGCCGTCGACGGGCTCCTCGTCGACTCTGCTTGTGTCCGGGACGACGCCGAGGACCACTTGGTATGCCCCCATCATTCCAATCTCTGTGCTTGCAAAACCTCTCTCTTTTCACGCCGATCTTGATCTGTCTGTGGTTCTTGATCGATTTCTTTATTTGCTTACGTGAGCCTAGGAAGCCCTACAATTCGGTAGAGAGTTATTTTGCTTGAAATGTTTTTCTGTTGCATCTAATTGGCGCTTCCGATGGTTTGAAAGGAAATTCCGGTGTAAAATTCTGGGGGCAAGCATTTGGTGGATGGCTGTTATCCATCCCTTATTTTCATACTAACTATGAAGTATGTTTTTTATGCTAAGGGAGTATATTTATTAAGATGGTACATATGATACGGAATTATGCCCAATTTTATGGTCCTTTTTTGATGACTCCTTGTGTACTAAAATATGGCGATAGACTGTGTCCAAGTCGGCCCATAACCAACGCTTGTGGCTGAACCCACGTAGCATGATGGTGTATGTAATATATATATATATAGAGAGAGAGAGAGAGAGAGAGGGGGGGGGGGGGGGGGGGGGGGGTGTTGGGGGGAGAGGTTAGAATAAGATTGATCAGGTTTAGACTCACATCCAATCATATCAAAACTTTATAATAAGGATCCTATATCAATTATTCAAGTCGTTAAACGTAATCTACTACTTCAAAACTATTTATTCATAAAAAATTATATGATCTGAAAATCTCTAACCTAAATAATTTAAATAAAATTAAATTAGATATATTTTTTTGATTATCTGATGCATAGATTAAGAGTCTTCAAATCATATAATTTTTAGTATACAAGTAGTTTTGAGATGATAGATTGCATTCAATAGCTTAAATCATCGATGTAGGATCCTCGTTATCTAGTTTTGATCTAACCGAATCTGAATCAAAATCTAATCGATCTTATTCAAATCTTCTCATATATATATATATATATATATATATATATATATATATATATATATATATATATATATATATATATAATTTTTTAAAATCTATGTGTTTGTTTGGATATTTTCAAAGGATTAGACTGTCCTGCAAAAATCAAGTCTATTGGATCATTTAGCTCGCATCATCTTTGGGTCTGCTTAAATCCTAGCCTTGGGCCATGGGAAGAATAAAAAGATGCTCACAAACTTTTTTTTTCCATTTTTTTCCTTTGGAAGGTATTCGGTTGATTGAGCCATACTTTAATAAGCATCCCAATCCGTGAATGCTGCAGGATTTTTTAGAAACACTTACTATTTTGTTGGATGTTATTGAATTATAGAGGCCATACTTTAATAAGCATCCCAATCCGTGAATGCTGCAGGATTTTTTAGAAACACTTACTATTTTTGTTGGGATATACCGACCGACCAACTCCTCCCGACCGACGGCGGACGACACCGATAGCGACTACCGACTCCATCCGGTCCGACCGACTCCATCCGACCGACCGACTCCTCCCGACCGATGGCGGACGACACCGACAGCGACTACCGATTGTGCCCCGACCGGAGCGGATCGGCCTAGCGGCCTCACGTCGCCTCCGATCGCCTAAGGGCCAACCCCCCGTCACCGACTTCCCATCGGATGGGACGCCGACGACTCACTACCAGTTTGGGTGGCTGACGTCCCACCTCTACAGGCCCTCCTGGACGCCGGATGAGCGGCGTGGGCTGCAGTCCCATCAGGTAAACGCCGTACGAGCGCCAGGGGGCATTACCCTGCCAGGAAGTCTGGGGCGCTGTCCTGCTAAGGACGAGAATTAATTCCTAGGACCTGTCAACTTTGTCAACGACATGACAACTTCTGGCGATTTGACAACCCTCCAATTGTCTACATCACCGACGGCGAGGCCATACCACCTCCTACTATAAATCGGGGAAGGCAACAGTGCTAGAAGGGGGGCTCTCCAGGAAAAATGTTCAGGCTCTCCCTCTCCCTCTCCCTCTCCCTCTCTCTCTCCCTCTCCCCGTAGAGCTCCTTGTTTCCTTTTTTACTGTTGCCTAGTCTCCTTTCTGACTTGACCGTCGGAGGGTCTCCGCCGGAGCCGCCTCCGGTCAGCGTGGACTTTCTTTTGCAGGCGCTCGTTCCCGGCGACCAGGCGACGAGGGGATTGGCCGCAACAGATTTGGTGTGCCAGGTAGGGGGTAAGGATACAGGACGCTACTGGTTCTCGTAACGGTACACTATCCCCATGAAATTCGAGATGACAAAGACAAGAGCTCAACGATCGAGGGTCACTGGATCGGCGAGGCGCTCTTCCCGCCGGAAGGAGGCCTCCCCTCCACCCTCTGTGGCTAGGGTGGAGCCCAGCTCTCCGCGTCCCGCAGTGACCACGGAAGCACAGATCGCGGCAATAGTTCGGCAGATGATCGTGCTGACAGATGCGGTCAAAAGCCTTCAGCAACAACCGATCCGGCTGCCACCTTCACCGGGCGAGCAGCCGGCGGCACATCCGATACCCTCCAGGAGCAGCCGCCGACGCCCGCGCCGATCGCCGTCGCCTTCTCTGGATCCCCTGTCACGCCGCTCCCACCGGGAGGGGAAGGAGAAGCCCCCACGGCGGGACGCCCGTCGGTCTCGACGGCCCTCCCCTTCCCGACTGGAACGGGCGAGGAAGGAGAAGCAACCGCGAACGCCGTCTGCATCACCCTCGGACTCTTCTGGAGACTCCACCCCTGGAGTCTCCCAGCACCGACGGATCGATGACTACGAACGCAGGTTCGACGAGATCGATCATCGGCTTGCCCAGTTGCAGGTGGACGGGCAGAAGTCCTCGAACGACGTTGACTTCCAGACTGCCCAATCTCTCTCTCGACTTGTCCTTGACGAACCGATCCCCAGTCAGTTCAAGATGCCGCATGTGAAGCCTTACGACGGCTCCACCGACCCCATCGACCACTTGGAGAGCTACAAAGCTCTCATGACGATCCAAGGGGCAACCGACGCTCTCCTTTGCATCGGCTTCTCCGCCACACTATGCAAAGCTGCCAGGGTCTGATACTCCGGTCTTCGATCGGGAAGTATCCACTCCTTCGGACAGCTTGAGCACTCCTTCGTGGCCTACTTTAGCACCAGCCGAAAGCCGCCCCGAACATCGGACAGCCTTTTCTCTCTTAAACAAGGGAAAAATGAGACGCTCCGACACTTCGTGGCACGATTCAACGTGGCCACACTCGAGGTTCGAAACCTCAATGAGGACATGGCCGTCTCGGCCATGAAGCACGGGCTGAGGGCATCCTGGTTCACCTACTCCCTGGACAAAACTCTCCCCCGAACGTATACTGAGTTGCTGGAGCGCGCGGACGAGGGAGCTTCCGACTGATGCCTGGCTGAGCCCAAGGGCCCGAAGGAGAAGCGGAGGAAGGGTCGGGACCCTGCTGTGCCTAGCAGGCCCCCGACCGACGGTCGGGTATCACCCCCACGACGGGACCAGAGGTCGCCCCGACGTCGGAGCCCGAGGCCGACACGCCCCAGGTACGATTCCTACACTCCCCTCTCTGCTCCTCGTGCGCAGATTTTGATGGAGATCGAAGGGGAAGAGTACCTGCGACGGCCTCCGCCTTTGAAGGCAAAGGGCCTCGACCGACGGAAATACTGCCGATTCCACCGGGGCCACGGCCACAATACCGAGCAATGCATCCAGCTTAAGGATGAGATCGAAGCCCTCATCCGTCGGGGATATCTCGATAAATTTCGGAGGCCCATGCACCAATGTTGACATATCTACATGTGCAGATGTGCATAACATGCTAGCAAAGCTACTTAACATGCTAGCAAACAGAAAAAAAAAAAGAAAAAAAAGAAAACAATTTCTCAATTCCCAGAATGAAAAAGCTCTCCTTCTCTCTCCCCAAGTGAAAGCATAGAGTGCAAAGGTGCACGGAGGATGCTGTTGGAAGAGTCCTTAGGCTAGTTTCATTCCATTAAAAATGTCCTTGGCATAGGAAACTTAGCTTTGCTCCTTAAGGCAAAGAATTGGGCCCAGGAGAGAGACCAAGTGGAGTTACGGTCAGTTTCTACTGCATATTTTGCTAACAAATGAGCAAAATTGTTGGTCTCCAAAAGAGTTTAGTCTGCTCAGATGATAGAAAATAGGGGACGGGAGAGCGGTGCAGTGGATCATTTTTTTTTTTTTATAGATAAATATTATAAAAAAAGTTGATCAATTTTTTTATTGATTAATTTAATTATCTATATCTTTACATTTTTTTAGATGAATAAATTATTTTTTATAGAGAGTATTTATCCATAAAATGAAAGAAAAAATCTTATCCATCCAGAAAGTGGCTAACTCATTTTTCCATCAATCAGTAAAGTAAGTATTTAATTTTATTTCTAAAATATCTCATTCTTATTTTTAATATCTCTATCATTCTATATCCAATAACTCAATTATCTATTTTTTTTAAATTTAAAAAATATAAAAAATATTATACAAAATATGAATAAATTTTAGCAACTTATCTAGAAAAATAGTAATGCAAAAGAATATGCTAATAAATTTTGAAGTCATTTTTTCATACATAAAAAAATATGAATAAATTATTTTTCTATCTAAATATTATCCGTAAAATATTTACCTAAGGGAGTATAGCTTTTTCAAATAAATTTTTTATTTTATAAAAGAATGAACAGCGTGACAAATGAGGGTAGGCTATTGGTGGGCTCCCAAGTTAATGCTCGGTGAGTGAGGCATATATGTTCCTGAAAACCGTTAGTCTTGCATTGCTTTTCTTCATTAAGGAGCATTTTACGGACGGCTATTATCCCTCCGGCAAGATTCCCTTGCCATGGGTTACAAGCTTATAATCATACTAAACGGGGAATATGGTTCTTATGCTAAGGGAATATATTTACCAGGACTGTACATATAATAGGAAATTATGCCCAAGTTGCAGTTGTGTCCTAATACCTGTGCCCAATTTTATGATCCTTTGTAGATGACTCCTTGTATCCTAAATTTTGGGGATAGGATGTGTCCTGCTACTAGATAGACCCACAACCAACGCTTGTAGTTGAACCCATGTGAGACAGGTAATGACGTGTACTCTTTGTTTTCATAATTTAAACATATGTTTCGACTATAAGGATCTATTTGGAATTTGGATATTCGGATTGAAGAATAAAGATCCTGCAGGATTCTGGCCCATCTAGCTTGCATCATATGAGAGCCTGCCCAAATTCCAGCCTTGGGCTGTAAGAAGAATAAAAGGATGTCCATGAGTCTTTTTTTTCCTTTTTCTCTTCCAAGCATTTGGTTGATTGAGTGGCACTTAAGTGGGTGGTCCAATCCATGAATCCTGCAGGATTTCCAAGAAGCACTTACCATTCTATTAGATGTTGTTGAATCATAGAGGCTTGCTTAAATTTGGTTTTTCTCAGATGTGTTGCATTTTTTCTGTTGAAATATACCGACAATCATCATTAAGCATCTAAAAACTAATCTAAGAATCATTTTAAATTGATCGAATTTATGGTCCAAAATAATTATTGGATTGCCAACGCTTTCATTGGCAGTTCAACCAGGAAGCTGGACAATCCAACTCTGGAACTTATTTGAGCTTTTTAGATAGAATCTGAGGCAACTAAATTTCCAAAACAAACACCCAGTTCTTTTTAATACTTATATGTTGCATTAAGCTTAGGTGACGTGCATAAGTTTGTTTAGCTTTCTTACGTTTATTAATTTTATAATTCAATTTCAGCACTTTAATTGACTAAAAGAGCCTGTGGGTACAAAATCGTCTACATATTCACTTTTTAACCTAACTTCAAGAATTAGTTTCATTATCCAAACCCTTATTTCTCTAAAATTTTTGGTATGATTTTTTTTTTTGGATACTGCCCCCAACCTGAGATCGCTAGTTAGGACCATTCATATTTATAGAATGCTCTCTCCATAAATATATAAGGCATTCTAATATAATACTAAATGCATCGAAGCATTAATATATTAAATAATTAAAATCTAAAATTTAATTTATTAACAAATTTAACTAACAATTAAAATTTAAAAATTTTACATTAATTAAACTCAAATAATAGTCTTATAAAAAGATAATGATAAATCTAAATCTAAACTATATTGATTTTGTCGAATCTCACTTCTAATTTCATATCTAAAGTAGTATTTAATCCGTAACTAGATATCCGAATCTAAAAGAAAAGAATAGATAATGCGCTCGATAGTTCAATAAGTAATGAATATCTTAATTAGATAATTTATGTAATAATATAAGATATAATAGTTAAATAAAATAATCATGAATTAGTGTAAGATATAATTAATTTCGTTTTCACTTACCAATCTAGTAGAATTAATATTTTTTGAATTAAAAAAGGGAGATATTTACATCAAGGAAGAGGATGCGGCTAAGCGAACCACTTTCCATCCTACAGAAAAATTAGAAAAGTTTAGAGGCCTTATAAATTAAAAGGCTGCTGCCAATCTTGATGGTATATAAAATTGAATTAGAAAAAGAAACGTAGACCAAACCATCTGAAGGTAAGGAAAAGAATAAACTCCAACAACCTTTAGGAATGGGTTGAATGCCTCGGTTAGACGTGCGGGTTGGATTACCAGGAGCGGAAGGACCCATTTTAAAATTGGCTTCTCATGCTGGGTGCGGGTTGCATCTTTTGGGCATCTAATGGTTGATATTGTGGAAGAAGATTCATCATTTTTTTTATGAAGTATAAAATTTATTTAAATTAATATAACCTTCATGAGAAAGGAGAATCAAGAATATTTGGTTCCTTGATATGTTAAATTAAAATTTCTTAATTACCCCTATAATGGATGGTTAAAACCATTCTTACTATTTTGATAAATTTATTTAGACTAAATTATAAAAATATCCTTTCAACTTTAGTCCAATTTCATCTATACCTTATGTACTTTAAAAAATATCAAATTGATCATTTTAATTATCGATATATTCTAATATGATCCAACTATCTATCTTTATTAATGGAATGACATCATATTACCATCATATGATATCATTATCTTATAAAATGATGAAAATATACTTATCTCTATCACCTTCTCTTTCCTCTCTGATTGATCTCCTCCTCCTCTATCGTCAGTGTCACGCCTCCGATCCGAGATTGTGAATCGAGGGTCATGGCAACCGCCGCATACTCATAAAAATATTTTTCATAAGCATGCAAGGCATCTCATCATGATATCTTACACATAAAATTAAATAATTTTTCAACTTTTAACAATCAAACCTTAGGTCAAATAACAAATCAAAACTCAGTGTCCTAAAGAAAAATAATTGTCTGACAAAGTCACCACTTAAAATAAAAGTCTTGAATCAATTCTAAGAAAATCCTAAATCAAATGAGCTAACTCCATCTCTAATCGCTCTTCCAACCGAAATCCCGCATCATGCTAATTTTTTGGATCTATAAAGAAAAATATAAAACTCATCATAAGCTAAATAGCCCAGTAAGCAGTGTATACCTTTAACTAAATAAATCAGGCAATAATACTGTACATGTCGATTTACTGATAATAATAAAATCAATATGTAAATTCATGAAATCATAATCATACTATCAATCATATATAAACTTTCAATTCATCATAATTTTAAAATATGCTTATCATCTTAAATTCATCAATTTCTTAATTTCTTCTTACCAACCATGACTATGACCACATTTTTTCTGTGGCAAGATCATAATACCGCGTATCTGCTTGCGGTAGGCTACGAATCATCTGGCAGCCAAGTCCTTTAGAACCGCTGGTCTCGCTGACGGTTTGTCGCTGGTCTCTCTGGCGACATGTCGCTGGTCTCGCTGGCGACATAAACCTTCAGGACAATCAATTGCCAACGTATGTGCCCCCATTGACGGGTCATTTACATAGTTAGGTTGTCAAATTCATATCATCTTTCAATTCATATATTATTTTCAAAAATAATATAAATAAATAATATTCGAGTCAAATCAATCATATCATTCTTTATGATCATACATCATCATAATAATTTTTTAACAATTAACTTCAATCATAAATAATTTCAACAAATAACTTCAATCATATATAATTTCAACAATTATTTTCAATCACAATTAATTTCAATAAATATTTTCAATCACAAGCATGCCATGAATTTATTTAATTCAGAATTTATAATTTATCAGATAAATTCAATAAAAGTAAATACTACTTACTTCAAAAGAAAATTTAAACTAGAAATTCTAGAAATCTTGAAAATTCTTCTCTGGACCTGGTACGTCAAATATCATATTTTTGATCAAAATTTCATCGAATTAAAAAATTAAAATTTATTAAAATCCAATGTCCTAACGTGGATTAACTTGACGACAACATCCAAGATTTTCGGATTGATCCATGGAAACTCTTCTTATATTTTTTTTAATTATTATTATTATATTTATTTATTTTTAATTTCATAAATCCTAAAAATCTAAGAGAGAGAGTAGAGAGAGAAAGTTTCTCTCTCTTTTTTTTGTTCTTCTTTTTCTTTTCTTTTCTTTTCTCTTTTTCTTCTTTTTTCTTTTCTTTTCTTTTCTTTTCTCTCGGGCCCTTCTTGGCCGAAATAGGGGACCGGTAGGTCCCCTCCCTTGACCGCCCGTTCAGGCCACGGCCGACACGGCGAAACCGGTGGCAGAGGGGGGGCAACTCTCTCAAGTTCGGAGAGGCAAGGCCGGTGGTCGGTTGTGATCGCCGGCGTCGGAAAACCAAAGGGAAGAAGAGACCGAACAGGGGTCCCTTCTCCGACAAAAATTGGTGACACCCGTCACCGGCAGTCGTGCACAGAGGCACGGGAAGAAAGAGAAAGAAGAGAGGAAGAGGAGGAAAACTTACTTCGGCCTCTGATGACCCCGCCGGCGAGCAATCGCGGCGAGCACGAAACAAGTATCCGCGGCTCCATTCGGAGAAATCAGGGTGGAAGAGAGGGGAAAAAGACCGGTGTAAGGCTTCTAAGGAAGGGGAGAGCCTTTTTATAGAGAGCCCTAGGACTCCTGGTGGTCCTAGGACTCCCGATCACCGTGGTTTAATCGAAGAAGAAGACTCCTACCGGGAGTCTTCTTCCCGGTTCCCCTGTTCTTCTTTTTTTTTTTTTTTTTTGGGCTTGGGCTTGGATCTTGATAGTTGGGCCTTGGATTGGGCTATAACATTCTTCACCTCTAAAAGAAATTTCGTCCTCAAAATTTTTCATACCTGTGGTCTCGAAGAGCTGGAGATATTTTTGCTTCATTTCTTCCTCTAGTTCCCAAGTAGCTTCTCTTTCCGAATGTCGACTCCACTGTACCTTGACATAAGGAATGTTGCGACGTCTCAGCACTTGTTCTTTACGGTCCACGATCTGTATCGGATATTCTTCATATGATAGATCTTTTCTAGCTTGCAAAGGTTCAAGTTTCACGATGCGACTTGGGTCTGGTAAATATTTCTTTAACATAGAAATATGAAAAACATTATGTACTCCTGCAAGTAAAGGTGGTAAGGCAAGTCTATAAGCCACCTCACCAATTCTTTCCAAAATCTTAAACGGACCCACATATCTAGGATTCAATTTGTCACGAATGTCAATTCTTGAGATTCCTTTTGAAGGAGATACTTTGAGAAATACATGGTCACCAATTTGAAATTCTAATTTCCATCTCCTGTTATCTGCATAACTTTTCTGTCTGTTTTGTGCTGTCCGAAGTCGTTCTTTAATTAATTGAATCTTCTCGACTGCTTGTTGAACAAGTTCGGAACCCAATATTCTTCGCTCACCAACATCATCCCAATGAATCGGTGATCGACATCTTCTACCATATAATGCTTCATAAGGTGCCATATCAATGCTAGCCTGATAACTGTTATTGTAAGCGAACTCAATCAAAGGTAGATGCTCATCCCATGAACTTTTCATATCCAAAATACAGGTTCTCAACGTATCTTCTAAGATCTGAATAGTTCTCTCTGATTGACCATCAGTCTGTGGATGAAAAGCTGTACTGAAGTTCAATTTTGTTCCTAATACCTTGTGTAAGCTCTTCCAAAACTGTGATACAAATCTGGTGTCTCGATCCGATACGATGGTCACTGGAATTCCATGTAGCCTTACAATTTCTTTCATATATAATTTTGCTAGTCTTTTCAAAGTAAATCCAACTCTAATTGGTAGAAAGTGTGCAGACTTTGTCAATCGGTCCACAATCACCCAGGCTGCATCATTTTCACTTGGAGTCTTAGGTAGTCCAGTTACAAAATCCATAATGATATTTTCCCACTTCCATACTGGAATATCAAGAGGTTGAAGTAGTCCGCAGGTCTCTGATGTTCAGCTTTAACTTGTTGACCACCAAACATTGAGCCACAAATTGAGCAATCTCTCTCTTCATATTATTCCATCAGTATATTTCTTTAAGTCTCTATACATCTTAGTACCTCCCGGATGAACTGTATAACCGGTCTGATGTGCTTCCTGAAGTATTTCATGCTTGAGTACTGAATCATTGGGTACGTAAATTCTGTTTTCGAATCTCAACGAACCATCATCATGTATCTTGAATTCAAATTGAACACCAGCTTCCATTGAATTCCTTATTTTCATTAGTTGTGGATCATCATTCTGGGCAACTATAATTCTTTCAATGAGTGTTGGCTGAGCCCTCATGTTGGCTAATTGTACTGTTGAGTCATATATTTAGATGTCTAATTCCAGTTTTCTTATATCCTCCAACAATTGACTTTGATGTATGATTAAAACTGCCAAATTTTTCATGGATTTTCTACTAAAGGCATCAGCAACGACATTAGCTTTTTCGGGATGATAATGAATTGTTAAATCATAATCTTTCAACAGTTCTAACCGCCTTCTCTGTCTCATGTTTAATTCCTTCTGCATAAAAATATACTTCAAACTCTTATGATCAGTAAACACTTCACACTGAGCACCGTATAAGTGATGTCTCCAAATTTTTAGGGCAAAAATCACTGCAGCTAATTCCAAATCATGTGTCAGATAATTCTGTTCATATGGTTTCAATTGTCTTGAGGTGTAGGCCACTACCTTACCATGTTGCATCAATACACAGCCAAGTCTCTTTTTAGATGCATCACTATATATTGTGAATCCTTCATCTCCTGTTGGTATAGTAAGGATAGGGGCTGAAACTAATCGTTGTTTTAACTTTTGAAAACTCTGTTCACAATCTTCGGTCCACTCGAATTTAATCCCTTTTTGAGTAAGACGAGTCAAAGGTGCCGCTATGCGGGAGAATCCTTCTACAAATCGTCTGTAATATCCTGCCATTTTCAAAAAACTTCGAATCTCGAAAATATTTGTAGGTCTGTTCCACTGCATCACAGCTTCCACTTTTGTTGGATCCACAGAAATTTCATCTTTAGACACGATGTGTCCTAAAAAGATTATTTTGTCCAACCAAAATTCATACTTTTTAAATTTGGAATAAAGCTTTTCTTTCCTTAATATTTGTAGTACACACCGTAAATGTTCTTCATGCTCCAATTTGCTTCTTGAATATATCAAGATATCGTCAATAAATACGACAACAAACTTATCAAGATAGGATTTGAATATTCTGTTCATTAAATCCATAAAGGCCGCTGGAGCATTGGTTAATCCAAATGGCATCACTAGAAATTCATAATGTCCATAACGAGTTCTAAATGCAGTCTTTGGTATGTCCTCTGTTTTGATTTTTAACTGATGATATCCTGAACGAAGATCAATTTTTGAAAAGACTTGTGCACCTTGCAGCTGATCAAACAAATCATCGATTCGAGGTAGAGGATACTTATTTCTGATAGTATTCTTATTCAACTCTCTATAGTCGATATAAAGTCTCATACTACCATCTTTCTTCTTCACAAATAAGACTGGAGCTTCCCAAGGAGATACACTAGGCCTTATAAAACCTTTATCCAACAAATCCTGTAATTGATCTTTTAACTCCTTCAACTCCATAGGAGCCATTCAGTAAGGAGCTTTAGAAATTGGACCAGTATTGGGTGCTAACTCAATGGTAAATTCAATTTCTCTGTCTGGTGGTAGTCCGGTTAAATCATCAATGAATACATCCGAAAATTTATTTACGATAGAAATATCCTGTAACTTCAATTCATCATGTTCTTTATTTTTTATTGATACTAGGTAACCTCTACATCCCTTTCTTAGCATCTGTCTAGCTTGTACAAATGAAATAATACGTGGAAGGGTAGTTCCTGTACTTTCATCAAAACTGAATGTTAATTCTTTCGATATTTGAAAGTTCACTCTCTTTCCATGACAATCCACAGAGGCATGATAAGTAGCAAGCCAATCCATTCCTAGAATGACATCGAAATCATGCATATCTAGGACTACCAAATCTATCGATAATTCTCTTTCTCCTATTCTGATACTACATGACTTGCACATACTTTCGGTACTCAAAATACCACCTACTGGTGTCTCAACATATAATTTAGTTTTCATAGGTTCACATACTATATCATGTTGTCTAATAAAAGTAGTGAATATAAAGGAGTATGTAGCATCAGAATCAAACAAAACTGAAGCATGAATATCAGATACAGGAATGATACCTGTCACACAGCATTAGAGGCCTGAGCATCCTGTTGTGTGAGTGCATAGATCCTTCCTTGAGTTTTCGGGTTTGACCTCCATCCTTTGTTTGTGTGGGTCTATTCTCATTCCTCTGGGGGCAATCTGCAATTTTGTGTCCTTTCTGTCCACAGCTAAAACAAGAACCAGTATTCCATGGGCAATTAGAAGACTTATGCTCTCTTCGACCACATCTCGAACATCTAGCTGTCTCATTCTCATGATTCTTATCATTTGCTGGCTTCTTTGCTGGACCCTTATTGTTCTGATTTTGTCCTTGAGTTCCACCAAACCTATTTCTCTTCTTCTGATTCCGTTCTCTCTCTGCATGTGCTTCATTTACTTCCCTCTCAATTATTAGAGCTTTATTCACAACTGAGGCATAAGTAGTTAACTCGTAGGGTACAACTTATTTTTTAATTTCCGTCTTCAGTCCCATTTCAAATTTATGTACTCTATCTTGCTCAATCTCAACTAATCTTGGAACGAACTTGGCTAACTCCGTGAATTTAGCTTCATTTTCTGCAACAGATCTGTTCCCCTATTTCAGATGAATGAACTCCTGCTCTTTCTGTATTCTGACACTTCGAGGAAAGTACTTGTCAAAGAATTCATCTCGAAATCTCTCCCAAGTGAGTGGTATCCTATCGTGTTCATATTTTTATTCAAGTATACGCCACCAGTTGTATGCCTCACCTTGTAACAGATATGCTGTGTAGCAGATCTTCTCTTCATCGTGGCATTCTTGCACGGCGAATGCCTTCTCCATTTTCATAATCCAGTTATCTGCTTCCAATGGCTCGATGGTCCCTTTGAAGGCTAGAGGGGCTAGCTTCTTAAACTCGACGATATTGTTTCTCTGTATCGGATGTTCTCCATGTCCAGGTGTCGGTGGAAGAGACTGACGTGGCTGTGCATGTTGTTGTTGAAGTAACTGTTGCTGTGTTTGAACTATTCCGATTAGAGTTTGCATTAGTTGAGTCATGTTCGGCTCCTCCTGTACTGTCGGAGTATTTCCAGTAGGATCAATGATTCCCTCCTGTTGAGATGTGCCGCTATTCAATTGGGGAGTGTTATCACCAAGTGGATTTAATATCCCTCCTACCGCTCCTTGAGTATTCTTCATTCGTCGTGGAGGAATTTTGATCTATGATAAATTTGAGATAATAACTTATCCTTAATAAAGTTATAAACTTACTTGAGATAGGTCAGATCATAATCATCATAACTAACCTCTCAAATTTTTTAATATCTACCTATCACTCGCTCATTCTATTCTACATGTCTTTATCTATCTACTTATGCTCTGATACCATATTAATTGTTACGCCCCGACCAGAGATTGTGAATCGAGGGTCATGGCAACCGCCGCATACTCATAAAAAACTTTTTCCATAAGCATGCAAGGCATCTCATCATGATATCTTACACATAAAGTTAAATAATTTTTCAACTTTTAACAATCAAACCTTAGTTCAAATAACAAATCAAAACTTAGTGTCCAAAAGAAAAATAATTATCTGACAAAGTCAACACTTAAAATAAAAGTCTTGAATCAATTTTGAGAAAATCCTAAATCAAATGAGCTAACTCCATCTCTAATCGCTCTCCCAACTGAAATCCCGCATCATGCTAATTTTTTGGATCTGTAAAGAAAAATATAAAACTCATCATGAGCTAAATAGCCCAGTAAGCAGTGTATACCTTTAACTAAATAAATCAAGCAATAATACTGTACATATCGGTTTACTGATAATAACAAAATCAATATGTAAATTCATGAAATCATAATTATACTATCAATCATATATAAAATTTTAATTCATCATAATTTTAAAATATGTTTATCATCTTAAATTCATCAATTTCTTAATTTTTTCTTACCAACCATGACTATGACCATATTTTTCCTGTGGCAGGGTCATAATACCGCGTATCTGCTTGCGGTAGGCTACGAATCATCTGGCAGCCAAGTCCTTTGGAACCGCTGGTCTCGCTAGCGGTTTGTTGCTGGTCTCTCTGGCGACATGTCGCTGGTCTTGCTGGCGACATAAACCCTCAGGACAATCAATTGCCAACGTATGTGCCCCCATTGGCGGGGTCCTTTACATAGTTAGGTTGTCAAATTCATATCATCTTTCAATTCATATATTATTTTCAAAAATAATATAAATAAATGATATTCGAGTCAAATCAATCATATCATTCTTTATGATCATACATCATCATAATAATTTTTTAACAATTAACTTCAATCATAAATAATTTCAACAAATAACTTCAATCATATATAATTTCAACAATTATTTTCAATCACAATTAATTTCAATAAATATTTTCAATCACAAGCATGCCATGAATTTATTTAATTCAGAATTTATAATTTATCAGATAAATTCAATAAAAGTAAACACTACTTACCTCAAAAGAAAATTCAAACTAAGAATTCTAGAAATCTTGAAAATTCTTCTCTGGACCTGATACGTCAAATATCATATTTTTGATCAAAATTTCATCGAATTAAAAAAATTAAAATTTATTAAAATCCAATGCCCTAACATGGATTAACTTGACGACAGCATCCAGGATTTTCGGATTGATCCATGGAAACTCTTCTTATATATTTTTTAATTATTATTATTATATTTATTTTTTTTAATTCCATAAAACTTAAAAATCTAAGAGAGAGAGTAGAGAGAGAAAGTTTCTCTCTCTCTCTCTTTTCTTTTTCTTTTCTTTTCTTTTCTATTTTTCTTCTTTTTTCTTTTCTTTTCTTTTCTTTTCTCTCGGGCCCTTCCTGGCCGAAACAGGGGACCGGCAGGTTCCCTCCTTTGACCGGCCGTTCAGGCCACGACCGACACGGCGAAACCGACGGCAGAGGGGGGGAAACTCTCTCGAGTTCGGAGAGACAAGGCCAGCGGTCGGTTGTGATCGCCGGCATCGAAAAATCAAAGGGAAGAAGAGACCGAACAAGGGTCCCTTCTCCGACAAAAATCGGTGACACCCGTCGCCGGCAGTCGTGCACAAAGGCACAGAAAGAAGGAGAAAGAAGAGAGGAAGAGGAGGAAAACTTACTTCGGCCTCCGGTGACCCCACCGGCGAGCAATCGCGGCGAGCACGAAACAAGTATCCGCGGCTCCAATCGGAGAAATCAGGGAGGAAGAGAGGGGAAAAAGACCGGTGTAAGGCTTCTAAGGAAGATGAGAGCCTTTTTATAGAGAGCCCTAGGACTCTTAGTGGTCCTAGGACTCCCGATCACCGTGGTTTAATCGGAGAAGAAGACTCCTACCGGGAGTCTTCTTCCCGGTTCCCCTGTTCTTCTTTTTTTTTTTTTTTTTGGGCTTGGGTCTTGATAGTTGGGCCTTGGATTGGGCTATAACAGTCAGTGTCCCTCTTTCTCCCTCCTCCCTCTTTCCATTCCTCATCATCCACTTCTCTTCCTCCATGATGGATCTCTCCACCTCCACTCATTCCTCACCAGTGACTCTCCTTCCCTCTCCTTCTCTTCCTTATCACCCACTTCTTCTCCTCCTTCTCATCCTCTTCCTCTTCTAAGCTTGTCCATATGCCTTTCTCCTCTATGATGGCTCCCTCTATCTCCAATCATTCTTCATCGATGTTGCTTTTGTCCCCCTTTTCTCCTTCATCCTCATCCATTTTTCCTCTTTATTCTCCTTCTCCAAGCCATCCATGAGCCCTTCTTCTCAATGGCAGCCTCCTCTATCTTTGTCTTTTCTCGTCAGAGATCCATCTTTCCCCTACCCTTCCTTTGCATCATTTTCTCTTTTTTATTATCCACTTCCTCCAAGATCATCTATAAGCCATCTGCCTCCAAGATAGTTCTCTTCATCTCCATCCATTTCTTATTGGCGGTCTCTCTCTCCTCTCCTTTCTTCTCATCTTTTTTTTCTCCTCATCCTCTTCCTCCTCTAAACCCATCCATGAGCCCTATCCCTCTACGGTTGCCCCTCTATCTTCATCTCTTTTCACCGATAATCCATCTTTTCCCCTTTCCTTCTTCTCCTTCTTGTTATATACTTTCTTCAAGGTTGTCCATGAGTCTTCTCCCTCCATGATGATTCTATCAACCTTTACCTAATTTTTGCTGGTAGTTCTTTCCACCTCCTCTCCTTCTTCACCCCTTCTTCTCCTCTTTCTCCTTAAATCCTACTCACGAGACCTTCAACACCATCCTCTCCCTCCATATCGACCTCCATGATCCTACACCCTCCCTCTATGATTGCTTCTTCCGCTTCCATCTCTTTCTTATACGACCCCTCTCATATGGGTGAGGGGCATTTTCATTCTTTGGAAAGGAAAGTTAATATTATTTGTTGGTAAATAAATAGTTAGATTATATTAGAATATATGAATATTAAAATGATTAATTTGATATTTTTAAAATTTAAAAAATATAAATGAGAGTGGATTGAAATTAAAAAAAATATTTTTATAATTTATCTAAATATTTAAATAATACTGTAGCACGTCGGACCTATTTAAGGCCCGCGTTGCTTGGACACTGATCAGGGGCCACTAGCCATATCAGGGAGGCCACATTCATCATAGAGAACGGATAGGTTCTCGTCCTGCATTTGTATGCAAATGCGCATGTACATACGTGGTACAGCGTATGTATAAGAAAAGTTAAGAAAATTTTTGTGTACAAAAATTTCAAGCAGTAATTATACATGACAAAGAAATTGCTTAGGTATCGTTTTTGGAACCTTAACCGATTTAGATTTCCAATCCACGTGAAATTTGGGACTAATCTTCAGAAAAAATTAGTGCAGAGGATTACCGGAATCATTGGTATCCGACAACCATGTCCTTCACCAACTCAACTAATTAGTACATGTGGTTGCGTGAATTGGTTGGCTGGCAATGTGTGGGAGCATCCGCCGGACGGCAAGATAGGCATATAGAAATGCCCCAGGGAGACGCCATCATAAATCTAACGGTGACGCTTTGTCGGATTATTCGATTACTACACTCACATCCGACCCGTCATCCGAACCCGGCCGTTGACTCAAGTCCACGCAGCCTTAAACTGGCGCGAGTCGTCCCAACACTTCCTTCTGCATCTCGGGCCGAAGTCTTTCGCACGTCTGTACCACCAGATGACCGGAGCGGCGGCGGAGAGAGAGAGCGCGATGGCGGAGGTGGCGAGCTCGGTGGTGCGGGACGACGGCCCCTTCGAGGCCGTCGGCGGGCTCCTCGTCGACTCTGCTTGTGTCCGGGACGACGCCGAGGACCACTTGGTATGCCCCCATCATTCCAATCTCTGTGCTTGCAAAACCTCTCTCTTTTCACGCCGATCTTGGTCTGTCTATGGTTCTTGATCGATTTCTTTATTTGCTTACGTGAGCCTAGGAAGCCCTACAATTCGGTAGAGAGTTATTTTGCTTGAAATGTTTTTCTGTTGCATCTAATTGGCGCTTCCGATGGTTTGAAAGGAAATTCCGGTGTAAAATTCTGGGGGCAAGCATTTGGTGGATGGCTGTTATCCATCCCTTATTTTCGTACTAACTATGAAGTATGTTTTTTATGCTAAGGGAGTATATTTATTAAGATGGTACATATGATACGGAATTATGTCCAATTTTATGGTCCTTTTTTGATGACTCCTTGTGTAGGGGGGGGGGGTTTAGACTCACATCCAGTCGTATCAAAACTTTATAATAAAGATCTTATATCAATTATTCAAGTCATTAAACGTAATCTACTACTTCAAAACTATTTATACATAAAAAATTATATGATCTGAAAATCTCTAACTTATGTATCGAGATAGTCAAAAATTAAACAATTTAAATAAAATTAAATTAGATATATTTTTTTGATTATCTGATGCATAGGTTAGGAGCCTTCAAATCATATAATTTTTAGTATACAAGTAGTTTTGAGATGATAGATTGCATTCAATAGCTTAAATCATCGATGTAGGATCTTCATTATCTAGTTTTGATCTAACCGAATCTGAATCTAAATCTAATCGACCTTATTCAAATCTTCTCATATATATATATATATATATATATATAATTTTTTAAAATCTATGTGTTTGTTTGGATATTCTCAAAGGATTAGACCGAAAATCCTGCAAAAATCGAGTCTATTGGATCATTTAGCTCGCATCATCTTTGGGTCTGCCTAAATCCTAGCCTTGGGCCATGGGAAGAATAAAAAGATGCTCACAGACCTTTTTTTCCTTTTTTTTTCTTCGGAAGGTATTTGGTTGATTGAGCCATACTTTAATAAGCATCCCAATCCGTGAATGCTGCAGGATTTTTTAGAAACACTTATTATTTTGTTGGATGTTATTGAATTATAGAGGCCATACTTTAATAAGCATCCCAATCCGTGAATGCTGCAGGATTTTTTAGAAACACTTACTATTTTGTTGGATGTTATTGAATTATAGAGGCTTGCTTAATTTTTTTATTTCAGATGCATTACATTTTTTCCGTTGAATGTTCCGACAATCATGATTACGAATATGAAAATTAATCGAAGAATCATTTTAAATCGATCAAATTTATGGTCAGATAATTATTTAATCACCTAGTTTTTCATTGATGATTCAACAAGGAAGCTGGACAATCCAACTCAGGGATTTGTTTGAGCTTTTAGATAGAATCTAAGGTAGCTAAAGTTCCCAAACAAACCCCAAGTAAGTTCTTTTTAATATTTTTATGTTGCATTAAATTTAGATGATTCTGATTAGAAAATTTTTGCACCCATAATTTTGTTTAGTTTTGTTACATTCATTAATTTTATGCTTCAATTTTCGCACTTTAATTGACGAAAAGAGCCCTGCGTACAACATAGTCTACACGTTCATTCTTTAACCCAACTTGAAGAATTAGTTTCACCATGCAAACCCTTATTTTCTATAAAAGTTTTGGTAATGTTTTTTTCCTTTGTTTCTGGGGTACTGTTCGGTAAGACAGAAGAACAGAAAGTAAACAGATTACATCAGAAAACAGAGAAAAAAATAGTGAAAAAAAAAAATACAGAGCATATATCTCCATGATAATGCTTAAGCCATTCTTAAGCCATGTGCTAAGAGTAAATTTTGTACTAAAGTTCCATGGAGGTTATTAAGAAAAGCAGGTGACGTCATTGAATTCAATTTATGTACCCGGCCTCATATTCAATAGTTTAGAGCGGTTCTTGGTTCTCAAAACCAGACTATATATCTGAAAAATCCCTTGCAAACTCCATGGAGGCGAACGGATTGGGGGACCAATCCATGATACCATCCCTTGCAAACTCCATGGAAGCGAGCGGATCGGAGAAAGTAAGGTCGGTTAGTTCTGCCACTTGATTTTCCGCTTGCAACACCGGTTCTGAAGAAGGATTATTACTCGGTCCTACATCACTCGATGTCGTTCCATTCTTTTTATAATCTTTAGTCTTATAAATGATACAGAGAGCCAATTCATTCGCCTGCAAGAAATCAAAATAATTAGCAGGCTCGAGCAGTCTCATGGAGTTTTTTTTTTTCTTTAAGAGGAAGGAGATTAATGGGTGAATCCCCATCAATTATCAAATTTTATTCGGAAACTAAATAAGAGAAGAGAGTACAAATAGCACAAGTTACAATATAGAAGAGAAGTAAAAATTATAAAAATATATAGGATTATAAGAAAAACTGGAACTGTTGCTTCTAAGAGATCTCAAAAGATAACACTTCCTCATGTCCAGTAATTTAGAACCCATTTTTGGTTATCAAAGGCAGACCATATATCTCTGCAATAAGGCCAATACCATGGATCGTTCCTAAGCTCCCAGGAAGAATCCATTAGAAATTCAGGGGTGGCGAACGGATTGGGGAGAGGACGGTCGGTTCTGAAGAAAGATTATTACTCGGCCCTACATCGCCGGATGTGGTCCCATTCCTTTTATAATCTTTAGTCTGATAAATCATACAAAGAACCTGTTGTGGCCAATCTCCTCGTCGCCTGGTCATCGGGAACGAGCACCTGCAAAGAAAAGTCCACACTGACCGGAGATGCCTCCGGTGGAGACCTTCCGATGGTTAAGTCAGAGAGGAGACTAGGCAACAGTAGAGAGGAATCATGAGACTCAGCGGTGGAGAGAGCGAGAGAGAGAAAGAAAAGACCCCCCCTCAAGCTGCTGCCTTACCTCGTTTTATAGCAGGAGGTGGTATGGTCCCGCCGTCGGTGATGTAGACAACTGAAGAGTTGTCAGATCGCCGAGGGTTATCACGTCGTTGATGAGTTGACAGGTTTTAGGAATTAATTCGCGTCCTTGGCAGGACGGCGCCCCAGGTTCCTGGCAGGACAATGCCCCCTGGCGGTTGCACGGCATGTCCTTGACAGGACTGCAGCCCATGCCGCTCGTTCGGCGTCCAGAAGGGCCTGTAGAGGTCGGACGTCGGTTGTCCAAACTGACAAGGAGTCGGTGATGTCCCACCCGACAGGGAGTCGGTGATGCGAGATCGGCTTTCAGGCGATCGGAGGCAGCGTTGGCCTGTTAGGCCGATGCGTTCCGGCCGGACATGATCGGTAGTTACCGTTGGTGTTGCCCGTCGTCAGACGGGCAAAGTCGGTCGGTCCATCCTCGAGGAAGGATGGGTCGGCATCGGGACCCGTCGGTGAGTCGGCGTCGAGGATGGGTCGGCATCGTGACCCGTCGGTGAGTCGGCATCGAGGATGGGTCGGCATCGTGACCCGTCGGTGAGTCGGCATCAGGGTCGGTCGGTATATCCCAACAGTTGCCCCCCACTCCTGAGCTTGATGTCACGTCGGCCCGCGTTTCCACGCAGGTGGGGCGTCGGGCGAAAGGAGTGGATTCTTCATTGTGTCATGTCTTGATTCTGCTGATCTCACCAGCGGACGATCCGGACAAATCGGTGTCAGACGACTTGACGTTCAATGATTCGATGTCAGACGATCCGATGTCAGGCGATCTAGTGTCGAACGATCCGGTGTCAAACGACTCAGTGTCGGACGATCTGGTGTCAGACAATCCAGTGTCAGATGATCCGGTATCAGACGACTCAGTGTCGGATGATCTGGTGTCAGACGATCCAGTGTCGGACGACTCAGTGTCGGACGATCTGGTGTCAGACGATCCAATGTCAGGCACCTTCTGGGGAACGCAAACTGCCGCCTGGCGCTCCCTTGGGAGCGCGGACCGCCGTCAGACGTCCCATCGGGAACGCGGATCGCCGTCAGCGAATTAATTCTGAGGTGCGATTTCTCTGCCACGTGTCGGGAGGTTGTTGGGCCGGAGTCGTTCGTGCAAATGAAGGCGACGTGGCCCGATCTAGGATGGGTGCGCCGAACCGTCGGGCTGGAGGAGGGCCCGGGTGCTGCCACGTGTCGATCATCCGAGAGGTTCTCATCGGTGCGCCCTCATCCCGACCGTCGAGGGGCCCTATATATATGAGGTCACTTGTTTCCAAAATCTCACTTTTCACGATTTTGCTGCGGAGACTCTGCCCGAGCGGTCCCCCCTCCATCCCAGGTAGCTGCTTCTACCTTCATTCTTTGGAAGGTCCATCCAAGACTTGCGTTTCCTTTCGCCTTGTTCTTGCTTCTTTTGAAATCCTTTCTCCTTCTTCTTCTTTGTTTTTTCCTTTTGCTTGGTTCTGGCATCATGGCCAAGACTTCCCCTTGGGAAGCTCAGTCGGAGAATCCGATCGATGATCTTCGGTCGACCCCGGAAGTGGAGGTCTCCTCACTTTCGGGGCCGAATGTCGATCGGCTTCGGGATCAGTACTGTATCCCGGAGCAGTTCCGACTTTTCGCCCCTGGGGCTGGGGGACGGGTCAACAACCCGCCCGCGGGCCAGGTGGCTTTATATGTCGAGGACCTCCGGGCTGGTCTTCGGCTCCCGATTTCGAAGTTTGTTCGAAATCTTCTAGATTATTACGGACTTTGTCCGGCGCAACTGGCACCGAACTCAGTTCGATTAATAATCAGCTTCACCCTATTGTGTCAGCTTTTGCCGACCAATCCCCGAATCTCTCTCTTTCGGGGGTTCTTCGTCCTCCGACCCCACCCTAAAGCCCGAGAGTGGTGGCTCTTCAATCTCCGGAAGGGCCTTTCTTTCATCATTGATCTTCCATCGTCCATTCATGGGTGGAAGAATCAGTTCTTCATTGTTTCCTCTTCTTCTCCTTGAGATTTTCCTTCCTGCTGGGGCGAGCCTCGGATTGAGGCGAACGAGAACAGCCGAGTGGAGGCGGACGATCGGGAGGATTTCTACTGACTCAAAGACATGTCGGTACCGAAGCACAGGGAGCTTGTTACCGAACAAGCCCTCTATGACGCTGGCCTGAGCCTGGTCCCCCGTCTAGGTACTGCCCGATCCATCGGTTGTCTTTTTGCTTCACGTCTGTCCCCGAACATGTACTGATTCTCTCATTGAATATTGCAGGTACGCCGTCGAGGATGAGGCTGACCGACGTCGAGATCAGACAATATGCGGCTAGGAAGAGGCCGACGTCTGGGGTCGGGCCCTCACGACCGTCGAAGAGACCCCTTACAATAGCGCCGACCGCCTCCGCATCGGCGGCCGATCAATCGGAGCCAGTCATCGTGCTTTCGGCTCCGACGGCACCACCAGAGGAGCAGCTGGTGGAGGGAATGGCCGAAGGAGCGTCGGCGGTTTCGCCGATGGAGGAGGCACAGGATGTCGTTCGGGAACCTGAACATCCTCCGTCGGCTCCCGCTGCTGCCTCGGGGGGTGCTCAATCGAGCTCGAGCATCCCTTCCTTCCCCGATCTATGGGCCTGGGTGGCCGATCGAGGGAAGGCCCCGATGGCCCCCGCAGGCGACTCAAGGTCGGGGGATCGCACCACGTCGTCGGGTGCCCGGGTCCCCGAGGGAGCGTCAGCCCTGGCCGACCATAACTTGGCCAGGAGATTATGTCAAGGGACCCTCCTTCCAGCTGACGTGGAGGTTCTGAAGGCTCGGCAGGTGACCGAGATGCTGTCTTCCTTTTACCCGACCATGATCGGGATAAGTTCTGCCTCGCCTCCTTTCTTTATTGCTGTCTTTATCATTTTATCTTTCTGACGGTCGGTTTCTGTTTGCAGTTGATTTACACCATGTCCGAATTAGAGGCCAGATACCAGAGGTTCGGAGACGTCCGGGCGGCCTGGAAGGACAGGGCGGCGACCGCCGAAGCTAAAAAGATGGTACTGGTCGAGCAGTTGAAGCTGTCGATCGATCGGGAGGCAAGACTCGAGGATGAGATCTCTCGTCTCATGGACGTCTTGGCTGCCTCGGGGGCTGAACTTAAGTCGGCCCACGGGGAAGCCAAGCGCAAGGGTCGAACCGCTCACCGACTGCGGTGCGAGCGGGATGGCGTCACCGTCGAACTCGAGGCCGAACGCGAGCAGCTCCGGATTAGCCTGGAGAATCTCGCCAAGGTCGAGGAGGACTTATCAATCGCCCAAGTCGACGCTGACATAGCGAAGGCGGAGGCAGAGTCGGCGAAGGAGTTACTTGATCGGGCGGAGGCGAGGTCGACGAAGGAGTCATTGGGTCGGGCGGTGGAGGACTTCCGTGGCTCCAACAAATATCGGGAGGAACTGCTGGAAAGTGACTTCCGTCGTACCGGGTGGGGTACGAAGATGGTCGGGATGCAGTCCAGGCTTTGTACCCGGAGCTCGACCTCAGCGGTATCGTCCCTCCGGGACCCGAGGACCAAGCCATGGAGGAGGTGGCCGACCCATCATCGGGAGACGCTACTACGGTGGAGGAAACCGTCCCGGAGCAGATCGCCGAAGGGGAGACGGCCCCGACCTCCGACCCAGCGTCGACCAGGGCGGATGTACCGGTTGCCCCCGAGCTCCTCCCGATCGAAGAGGTCGACTCCGAAGGATGATCGGGGTCTTGTTACTTTTTTGTTTCACTTTATATACTTGTAATCGGGCTTCGGCCCAATTTTGTAGACTTATTGAAATTAAGCATTTCCAGCTTTCTTCCCTTTGCATGTGAAGACGCTCTCTGACTTAGAGTCGTAGAGTCGTAGACCCGACATACCATATTAGGTCACTCGGTAACATCCCAAGTCGTTAGTCAAGACAGTCGGTAACGTACGCCACGAAAAAGGCAAGGTGAATCCCGATCACAGACCGTTCGTTCCGACGGAGGTCTGAGTCGAACATCCATCGCCCGGTGGTAAGTCAGGCGTGTTCGTCGCGTCGGGAGTCAAAGTCGAGTGTACGTCGCCCCGACGCGAGTCGGGCGCATTCGTTGAGTCGAAGGTCGACCGACCTCCGGGCACACCGCGATGACCCGATCATTGTGCAGGGTCGAATGTCGTCCGATGTGATCAGTCGGATAGCGTCTGACGCGTTTGATAGAATAGCATCCGACGCGTTCAATCGAAAAAACTATGGCAAGTCGGGTTCCCGTTACCCAGACTGTGGTCGGGCACACATGTCGTGGCGCATGATATACGGTGGCAAACCGAATATCCTTCGACCGATCGTGACCTGGTCGGTAGGCTGCGAACGTGACCTTGGTCGTGTTGGCGCTTAGCCTTTTTTGGCTGGGACCAAGTCGGCAAGCTAGCCGATCGCTTTGCCCAAGAATCTGTCTGTAGAAGGAGTGTAGCTTCCTCCGTTATGGATACATCGGTCATCGTAAGTGTCCGATGTGTTGTCGGCGATCGGGCCGTTGATTCTCAACGGAACGTTGGGCCCAAGTCGGGGCACCGGAGCTTGTATTCCCGACGAGCGCCGAGCCACAGTCGAAGAGTCGAGATTCCGGATTTCGAAGTTTTGAAACTGAATTTGTATTCCGGACAGGTGGATACAAAGTTCACTGATAGTACAACCTCAGATTGTCGGCATTCCAAGTCCGGAGGATGGCCGTTCCTTCCAGGGTCTCTAGTCGATAAGCTCTCGACCCGTAGGTGTCGGCTATCTTGTAGGGTCCTTCCCAATTCGGGGACAACTTCTCCTGGTCCAGGGGCTTTGAGACTTCCGCCTTTCTTAAGACCAAGTCTCCGGGTCGGAAAAGCTTTGGCTTAACCTTGGTGTTGTAGTATCGGGCCACCTTTTGTCGGCAGGAAGCCATACGGAGTTGTGCCTCGTGTCGGAGTTCGGGCAAGAGGTCTAAGTCGACTCTCCGACACTCAGAGTTGTCCGGCTCACGATACTGCTCGACTCTAATCGATGGTAACCCGATCTCCAATGGGATCATTGCTTTTGTCCCATAGGCTAAGTTGAAGGGAGATTCCCCAGTTGGGACACGGGGCGTCGTCCGATAGGCCCACAGGATGGAGTTCAATTCTTCGACCCATAGGCCTTTGACTTCATTTAGTCGGGTCTTTAGTCTGTGTAGAATGGTCCGGTTGGTCATCTCGACCTCGCCGTTGGACTGTGGATGCCCGATCGAGGTCAGTCGGTGTGTGATATGAAACCTCGCACAGAAGTCTCTGAAGTCCTGGTTGTCGAACTGTCGTCCGTTGTCGGTAATGATGGTATTTAGCAATCCGAACCTGAAGATGATGGACTTCTGAACGAAGTCTTCCATCTTCCGCTCAGTGATTTGCGTCAAAGGTTCGGCTTCCACCCACTTAGTGAAGTAGTCGATCGCGATGACTATGAACTTTCGTTGACCGGATGTCGGAGGAAAAGGTCCGAGTATGTCGATTCTCCACTGGGCGAAGGGCCACGGGGCGACGATGGGAGTGAGCTGGCTGGTGGGTTGTATGTTGGCATACCTTTGGCACGGTTCGCACCTCCGAACCAATTCAGCTGCGTCCTTCTTCATGGTGGGCCAGTAGTAACCCTGTCGTAGGACTTTGTAAGCCAAGGATTTGCCCCCCAAGTGATTACCGCAGATCCCTTCATGTACTTCTCTGAGGGCATAGTCCGCGTCGGTCGGCCCCAGGCACTTCAGCAAAGGAAGAGAGAACGACCTTTTGTAGAGTCGGCCGTCCACCACCACATATTGAGAAGCCGCCCACCAGAGCCGTTTGGCTTCCGCGGGGTCTTCGGGGCTAGTTTCATCGGTTAGGTACCGAGCGATCGGGTCCATCCAGTTCGGCTCTGTCGCCAATTGTAGCACCTCATCGATCTTGTCGATGCTCGGTTGTTCAAGACTTTCTATGAATGTCCGGTCCAAGGTGCCATAGTCGGATGTCGCGAGCCTGGAGAGTGTGTTTGTCCGAGCATTTTCGACCCTGGGGATGTGGAAGATCTCGAAGTACTTGAAGGGTGCTACGAGATCTTTTACTTTTTGATAATACTTGGCCATGGTCGGATCCCGCGCTTCGAACTCGCCTTTGACCTGTCCAACGATCAGTTGAGAGTCGGAGAAGACTTTGAGACGGTCGACCTCGAGCTCCAGTGCCAACCCCAAGCCCGCGACGAGCGCCTCATATTCGGCTTGATTGTTGGAGGCCTTGAAGTCGAATCGGAGGGCGTGCTCAGTAACCACTCCCTCCGAGTTGGTGAGCAGGTACCCGGCCCCGCTCCCTCGAGCGTTGGAGGCTCCATCGATGTGCAACACCCAGGTTGAATCGGGGTCACATTCGGAGATCCCAACCTCTTCGGGGCTCCCCTCTCTCGTCGCTCGATCGGTCGTCGGGCATTCCGCGACAAAGTCGGCCAGAACCTGGACTTTCAGAGTGGGTCGCAGCCGGTATTGGATGTCGAACTCGCTCTGTCTCACAGCCCACTTCGCCAGCCGTCCTGATGTGTCAGGGCGGTGCAGGATTGCTCTTAGGGGTTGGTCGGTGAGGACCACAATAGCGTGCGTCTGGAAGTATGGACGGAGCCGCTGTGCTGAAATGACCAGAGCAAATATCATTTTCTCTGCCTTCGAGTACCGAGTCTCGGCTTCGTGAAGCACTTTGCTGACGTAATATATCGGTTGGTGAACTCGGTTCTCGTTCTCTCGGACGAGCACCGAGCTAACTGCCTCTGGGGAGGTAGCCAAGTAAGGATACAGTACCTCCCCGACCTCCGACCTCACAAGTAGGGGTGGAGAAGTCAGATATTTCTTCAGTTCCTCGAAGGCCTGTCGGTACTCGTCCGGTCAAGAGAAATGCTTTGCCTGTCTCAGGGTTTTGAAGAACGGGAGGCATCTCTCAGCCGACCGAGAAATGAATCGGCTGAGCGCAATGATCCTTCCGTTGAGTCGCTGCACCTCTTTTTTGGTGTCCGGATGTCGCATGTCGATGATTGCTTTGATCTTCTCGGGGTTGGCCTCGATTCCTCGTTGCGAAACGAGGAATCCGAGGAACTTCTCCGAGGTCACTCCGAAGGCGCACTTAGTCGGGTTCAGCTTCATCTGGTGTCGTCGTAGAGTGCGGAAGGTTTCTTCAAGATCTTGCACGTAATCCGAAGTTTGCGTACTCTTCACTAGCATGTCGTCCACATACACCTCCATGTTGCACCCGATTTGGTCTTTGAAGACCTTGTTGACAAGCCACTAGTAAGTAGCCCCGGCATTCTTCAGACCGAAGGGCATTACTTTGTAATAGTAAAGGCCCTTGGCGGTCACGAAAGTCGTATGGTCCTCATCCTCGGGCGCCATCCGGATCTGGTTGTACCCGACGAAGGCATCCATGAAGCTGAGCAGTCGATAACCGGACGTCGAATCCACCAGCTGGTCGATCTTTGGAAGTGGAAAGCTGTCCTTCGGACAGGCCCGATTCAAGTCGGTGTAGTCGATGCAGATTCTCCACTTTTCGTTGGCTTTCTTCACCATAACGACATTGGTGAGCCAATCGGGATGGGTAGTTTCTCTAATGAAGCCCACCTCGAGTAGCTTATCCACTTTCTCGTCAATGACCTTCTGTCTTTCAGGAGCAAAAGACCGCATCTTCTGCCTCACCGGCCTCATTGCTGGGTCGATGTTGAGTCGGTGTGTCATCGTCTCCGGGGGGATGCCCGACATATCCGCTGCCGACCAAGCGAATACGTCGGCATTGACCTTCAGCAGTTCCGCTAGCTGCTGTCGCTCGGGGTCGGGTAATTGAGACCCGACCCAGACCACTCGTTTGGGATTCTCCGTTATCGAGATGGGAACAAGTTGCTCGGTCGGTTCACCCCGTTCTTCTTCTTCCCGTTGGTCCAGCTTGTCGACCGTTAGGGAGCCCTTCGGTTCGTCGCTTTGAGCAGAGATCTGAAAGCATCGTCGGATGAGTTGTTGATCCCCGCGCATCTCCCCGACTCCATTTTTGGTCGGAAACCGAACCAGCAGATGATACGTCGAGACTATCGCATTGAGGGTATTTAGTCCGGGTCTCCCAAGTATGGCATTGTAGGCCGAAGACACTTGGATGACCGCAAAGGTCAAGTGGGCTGTGCTCTGTCGTGGTTCGGTTCCAGCCATCACGGGCAAAGTAACTTCCCGTTCCACGGTGACAGCATCTCCAGCGAAGCCTATTAGGGGCGTAGAGACTCTCTTGAGCCGATCGATCGATAGTCGCATCCGGGAGAAAGTCGAGTAAAACAAAACGTTCGTTGAACTTTCATTATCTACCAAGATTCTTTTTACATCATAATTTGCTATTGTTGCCGAGACAACAACAACATCGTCATGGGGAGTTTGGATACCCCGAACATCTTCATCTGCAAAAGTAATTACATCATCTGGGCGCAGCTTCTTCGTCGGCTCCCCTCCAGCAGTCGTCCCCTCCAGCAGTCATCGCTCGTTCCAGCTGGGAAGGGGACGGTCGTCGAGACCGACGGGCATCATGCCATGACCGCCTCTCTTCCTCTCGGTGGGAGTGCTGTGACAGCTGCTCCCGAAGAGGAGACGGAGACCGACGTGGGAGTTGGCGGCTGCTCCTGGAGGGCATCGGACGTGCCACTGATTGCTCCGCCGGCGAGCACGGCAACCGGGTGGGTTGAAGGCTTTTGACCGCGTCCGTCAATACGGTCATCTGCCGCACGATCGCCGCGATCTGCGCCTCCGTGGTCACCGCGGGATGGGGAGAGCTAGGCTCTGCGGTGGGGAGTGGTGGAGAAGCCTCTCCCCGACGGGAAGATCGTCTCGCCGATCCGGTGGCTCTCGACCGCTGAGCCCTGGTTCTTGTCATCTCGGAAAGGTTCTTCGAACTCTGTGGAGGTCGTGTACCAACCGGCCCCCCTTCCTGGCGCGCCAAACCTGTTGCGGCCAATCCCCTCGTCGCCTGGTCGCCGGGAACGAGCACCTGCAAAGGAAAGTCCATACTGACCGGAGATGCCTCCGGCGGGGACCCTCCGACGGTCAAGTCAGAGAGGAGACTAGGCAACAGTAGAGAGGAATCAGGGGACTCAACGGTGGAGAGAGCGAGAGAGAGAGAGAGAAAGGACCCCCCCTCAAGCTGTTGCCTTACCTCATTTTATAGTAGGAGGTGGTATGGTCCCGCCGTCGGTGATGTAGACAACTGAAGAGTTGTCAGATCGTCGAGGGTTGTCACGTCGTTGACAAGCTGACAGGTCCTAGGAATTAATTCGCGTCCTTGGCAGGACGGCGCCCCAGGTTCCTGGCAGGACAACGCCCCCTGGCGGTTGCACGGCATATCCTTGACAGGACTGCAGCCCATGCCGCTCGTTCGGCGTCCAGAAGGACCCATAGAGGTCAGACGTCGGTTGTCCAAACCGACAAGGAGTCGGTGATATCCCATCCGACAGGGAGTCGGTGATGCGAGATCGGCTTTCAGGCGATCGGAGGCAGCATTGGCCTGTTAGGCCGATGCGTTCCGGCCGGGCATGATCGATAGTTACCGTTGGTGTTGCCCGTCGTCAGACGGGCAAAATCGGTCGGTCCATCCTCGAGGATGGATGGGTCGGCATCGGGATCCGTCGGTGAGTCGGCGTCGAGGATGGGTCGGCATCGTGACCCGTCGGTGAGTCGGCATGGAGGATGGATCGGCATCGTGATCCGTCGGTGAGTCGGCATCAGGATCGGTCAGTATATCCCAACAGAACCAATTCCTTCACCTGCAGGAAATCAAAATTATTGGCAGTCGTTTGTTGCAAGATCATTCGGATTTTTTAGGACGCAAGCTTCTAGGGACCTGTTTGTTTTAAAACAACTTGATGCATACGTCTGATTTAATATGATTGATTTATTAAATATATACCTAGATTAAATATGATTGATTTATTAAATGTTTATATATAGAATCTTATAATTTATTCATTTTTTGATATTTATATTTGTATAACTAGCATCATTAATTTAGCCTCTGCATCGATAGAAACACTACAGATCATGTAGTTCATCCCTCTTCGTAGATAATTGATTTCACGAACTCATTATTTAATTTATTGAATAATGAAGGCTTATCAAGTTAATTATCTACTCGCTTACGCCAGATGGAATGCGGCTTGGGTGTAGCGTATACTCTTTCATTGCCCACTTGGTTCTTTTCCCTGGGAATCGTCCCTGCATATAGATTAGAGACTGTACGAACCCAAGCGGCCTGCCTTCGAGGTCACTTATCTCCTGCTTCCCATCGCGTGCATCCCAGCGACCAGACTTGCTGCTACGTTTGCGTGCTCTATTAACCCAAGTGGGAGTGGTGAAGTAAAGTCTCCTCTCTCCTTTGTCTGGAACACCTGCCTCGTTAATTTCCACACACAAACAGACACGCATGTTTCAGTTCTTTTGCTAGCTAGCTGCAAGGATGGAAAACCCATAGCTAATGGCATCTAGAAAGATAGATAGAAAGGGGAGGAGAAGAAAGACCAAAACAAGTTCTTTACATATATTAAGAAGGGAAAGGTGCTACTATCAATCACATGGTAGAGAGATTTCCAATCGTAAAGGAAATGCAACGGAAAGATTGAAGTTGGTACTGGGGATTATACTCGGCTGAAATAGAAAGTAGTGGAGGACTGAGGCCTATTAATGAAGAGCCTCTCTATTCCCCTGTTTTGTGTTTCCGTGGATATGTCCCTATTAGAAGAAGCACCTGCAGGTGAGTGTTGGAATAAACTAGATATATATTAGCGAGTTTTCTTTCTATCGTTTCGCTTTGACAAAACATGGTCAACAGTCTATCGTTTACCTTAGTCACATGGTCACCGCCGGTCCTTGTCCTGCAAGGTGAGCTCCCATGAGCTTATACCGTTTTCAGGATGTGCGAGAAAATCAATCAAACAATAAAAATAGTTTGAATCGTTAATTTTAATTTGATTTGAATCTTCTTTTAAAATTTGATTCGGTTTTGATTTAGAAATTTTAGAAATTAAAAAAACTGTCTTGATTTTGATTTTGATTTTGAAAAATATAATTTAAATCTGTACATGTGTATGTATATATAGATATACATGTATATATATTACATATCTTAGGAAAAAAAAAAACACCCAAAAGAATGGGTAAACGTGCGGTGAACTCTTGAAAAGAAAACATCTAACAATTCCAACGATGGGGGGCCATCCCATGTCTCTCTCTCTGTCTCTCTCTCTCACACACACACACACAGACACAAGCCTCTTCTCTCTCTAGCCTTCTCATCCATGTCTTTGCAGCCCGCCTTCCTTTCAATGGATGAATCCTGCTATTTTTACGTAAGGATCCATGCGTTTGTATGTTTGGTCTTATGCTAGTTATTTATTAGAATAATCTTAGATACTTATACAAAAGTATTAGAGCCGATCTGATCCATAACTATATGGATCAAGGGAACGCTATAATATAGGTCCATTACAATTGAGCACGAAATGATTATGATATCTATGATTGGATTTATATTAATTTAGATTTTTAGTTTGACGAGAATATTAGGACTTAAATAGGAGAGGCATGTAAGGATCCAGAAATCTGAATAATACATACAACATTACTTTTTTGGGTAAAGTCCTAAGTTATAATATTTTATTCATTTTTTTTAAAATGCTCTGCATCAATCTTTATTCCACAAATCTTACATGGTAGATACATGCATGATGCAACTACAAACTAATTGTCTCAACGTCAATCAGTTGTAGTAAAGATTATTCTTTAGAAGTAAAATCATGGCAGAAAATAAAAGTTAATTTTACATATCTCATGGAGACTAACAAAAGGAGGTGACTTTATTTAGTTTTATTGAGACTAACAAAAAAATGTGCAAGAAAATCGATAAAACTACAAAAATGATTTGAATCTCTAATATCAATTTTATTTGGATCTTTTTTTTTAAATTCAGTTCAGTTTTGATTTAAAAATTTTAAAAATTAAAAAAATCGATTTGATTTTGATTTTGATTTTAAAAAATCAAATTTAAATCAAACTGATGTATGTGTGTGTGTGTGTATGTATATATATATATATATATATATATATATATATATATATATATATGTGTGTATGTATGTATATGTATATGTATGTATGTATATGTATATGTGTGTTCGTAAATCACCATCAATTTACTTATATTTTATTTTAATCCTACCAATTTATTATTTTTATATAAGCCCATCTCATAAATTACTCATATAATCCATCATATATGCTACTTATTTTATATAATTAAAAAAATTAAAATACATATCTGACCATTGGGAAAATCCCATAGCAATCTAGTATATATTGCGATGCCTTTCAGTCGCAGGCGTCTTGCCTCACGCGGCCACGTGCAGGATATGCGTGAAAATTAAAGAATCCGGGGAATCTTTGCTTACGTGGTTGCTATTTGTCCTCTATCTGTACTTTCCAACCTTTCTGGCATCATGTCTTTCCCTGGATGTTTTTATTCCCTGGCAACTAACCCAGCTTGTACATATTTTTATTAATAAATTAAAGGTTGCTCATCTAGCTTTCAAAAAACATAAAATAAAATAAAATAAAGGATGGCTCAACCTCCTTTTCCGTGAAAATATATAAAAAAAAAAAAAAAAAAATCAAAAACCCGCTGGAGAACGCATACTCGCATACTTGCATAAATATAAGCATATATCGGTAGAAAAGACAGATGATCAAAAATCATGAATCTAATATTTTTCACCGCGCGCGCGCGTGTATATATATATATATATATATAATGGAATGACATGCTTCCAACGTATAAAGTTGAGCTCCTCCGAGTTATAGAGGTAATGAATTGATGTTCATACTGTATATTAATTGTTAATCACTTATATAATTTATTTCATTTAATTTTTTTTTATAGAGCAAGTTTGTTCTCCCTCCATCCACTCATAATTTTGTAATGAAGTCTCTCAACCGCAAATGGAAAGAATATAGAACACAATTGAAGAAGGACTATATGAGACAGGATATGACAGAGGAGGAGGTTGCTAGGAATTGTCCTCCTGATGTACCCCCTCATCAGTGGATGGAGTTGGTTCATTATTGATTCTCCGAGAGGGCACAGGTATATTATCTGCTCATTATCTTTTTTTTTCTAAATATTTTATAAAAATATTAATTTTTATTATATATTATACATATAACAAGTTCTTTACTTTATTTTACAGACTTATTCTGCTATTGGTAGAGCTGCACGAGCAGCTCAGTCTGTTCCTCATACATCGGGGTCGAAGAGTTATGAACGACTCCGACAGGAGTTTGTATGTTCCTTAAACTTTCATAATTAACTTTTAATTTTTATGTTGAAATATTTATATAACTAATATCATTATGTATCGTAGACTATGTATGTATCATGATATTCATATATTTTTTTAAATTATTATAACTGTTTGCTTAAAATTGAAATTATTTGTGTAGGTGGATGAGCATGGGAGGGAACCCGATCAAGTGAAGTTTTACCGGATGACTCATACTCATCAGGATGGTACTTTTGTTCGAGATGAGTCGAGAGATTTATATGTACGGCATTATTAATATTTTATTTTTTGCAATGATTTTAATTTAATTTTGTTAGCTATTAATGTATAACTCTTGTTTTCAAAATAAATATAGGAGAGGGCTACATCTCTCATTGCGGAGCGTGACGACGAGTCCGCAGCATCTACGCAGCAGAGCCGTATCGAGGCCGAGGTGTTCACAGAGTTGATGGGACCAGAGCGCTACGGCCGAGTGAGGGGTTATGGAGTAGGAGTCACCCCCACTCAGTTATCTGAGGTTAGTAGATATATGCAGCATGCTGCAACAGATACTCAGGATTCACGCGTTCGCAGACTCGAGACGGAGATACAGAAGATTAGACAGAGTCGTGCCGCTGAGATGGAGGAGATGCGACAGAGCCGTGCCGAGATGCAGGCCATGAGGGGATAGATTGATCGGCTTACATCTTTATTAGAGATGTATGACCCATCTCAGGTAAATACATATTATTAAATATATATTTTTGTATTAATTTAATGATTTATATATTTTTATTTATAGATATGCAAATCATGCTTTTGATATGTTTCTTGTAGGCTCCTGGCACATCAGGCACCCGTCGAGACAACGGCACGTCACGTGGAGACAGCGACGACCATCCGCCTGCGGGTTGACATTATTTTATTTTTATTGTATTCTTATATTTATTTATATTACTCTTGATTGTAATAGACGATTAGTACTTTATTTTTATTTATATAAAATAATATCTTTTGATTTGGTTAAATTTGCTATTTAAGTTTGCTTTTGATGTAAATGGTGGTGATTGTACATGTGTGAATGGTGGTGATTGTACAGGTTTATGTTTGAATAATTGATATAATTTTGTACAGGAATGTATGTTTTCTTTTTTTTTTGTATATAAAATCTGTATTTTTTTTTTAAAAACCTTTAACGATGCTTATAAGCATCGTTAAAAAAATTTTAACGACGCTTATAAGCGTCGTTAAAAAAATTTTAACGATGCTTATAAGCGTTGTTAAAGACAAAAAAGCCGACGCTTCGAAAAGCATCTTGGTATAGTGGAGGACGCAGAGTCATTAACGACGCTAAAAAGCGTCGTTAGAATTGAATTTTACGATGCTTTAAAGCGTCGTTACAAAAATGTTTAACGACGCTTATAAGCATCGTTAAAACATGTTTAACGACGCTTATAAGCGTCGCTAAAGACTTAATAGCCGACGCTTCAAAAAGCGTCTTGGTAGAGTGGAGGATGCATTATCATTAACGACGCTAAAAATCGCCGTTATAATTTAATTTTACGACGCTTTAAAGCGTCGTTAAAAAATAACGACGTTTTTAAAAAGATTGGCGCTTTTCGTCTCCACTCTTATATAGGCGATGCTTTTGCGACGTTTTTTGAAGCATCGTAAAAATTATTTACGACGCTTATTAGCATCGTAAAATAACCTTAATAGCGTTGTCTTTTACCATTTTCACAGTAGTGCATGTGTGTGTGTGTATATATATATATCCGTCGACTACACTAGGTTGAAATAGAAGTAACGAAGGGCTGAGGCAACAACTCACCGGAAGCTCCTCCGGCCTATAATTAAATAGATCATCAAAGTATATGCCTTCATCAAGGCTGCTAGGTGATGGCCTTCCAACCACCTTGGCCTCAAGACAATGAAGAGCCTCTCTGTGCCTTTGTTTTGTGTCGTTACCGTGGGGTGTGGACATGTTGGAGAAGTACGTGAGCAAAGCTTTTCAAAGAGCTCAGAGCAAAACACTCCGAGAGAATCATGGAGCAATGGACTCTAAGAACAGTGGTGGAGCATAACAGGGACAGGAGGAGCCTTGGAGAATGCATACTTGTATATTTGCATAGATACACGGTAGATGGATAGATAGAAAAAGCAGATGATCAAAATTCATGCATCAAGTACTTTTAAGCATGTACACACACACAGCAGGAAAAAGTGCTAGAATTAATCAGATGATAGAGAGATTTGCAACCACAAAAGGAAATGCAACGGAAAGATAAAAGTCGGTGGATTACACTAGGCTGAAATAGAAATCATCAAGGACCGAGGCCTATTAATGAACAACTCACCGGGGAGCTCCTCGGGCCTATAATTAAATAGATCATCCAAGTGTATGCCTTCACCAAGGCTGCTAGTTGATGACCTTCCAATCACCTTGTCCTCAAGGCGATGAAGAGCCTCCCTATGCCCCTGTTTTGTGTTACTGCCGTGGGATGTGGACATAATTGCGTATACCACCTGCAGGTCGGTGAGTGTTGGGATAAAAGACCCTGCATATGGAAGGAGCATCGAGGAGGCTTGGGGATTTATAGGCCCTTCAAACGTGTACAACCGCGACCGTCGTCCGACGCGCGCCACATCCGTGACAGACACCACTTTTTCCACCTCCTCACTTATTTAGAATTGGCCACATACATGTCCATATCAATGGAATGGATGACTTATTATTTCGATGAATCATTTCTTCGGATAAAAAAAAGTTCTGTAAACACTTACTCGTGCGTTGTGTATTTTTCGCACTTGACTGGGTGGACAGTTTGACCGGAAGATAACTTCGATTCGCCTGGCCAGAATTAAAATTTTAAATTTATAGGGCCTTCAAACGTGTACAACCAGCCGTCCGTCGTCGGACAGAAGAACGTTCTGTAAACATTTACTCGAAGTCTCATTTATCCCAAGAATTTTTTTTGGTAATCAGCTCCCATGCTGCAAACAATCAAAGCTGAATTTTGTGGCTCTCATTCCCTGCCCATCCACACCAGCAGCGTGCCACATTGTTTTCCGCACTCGACTGGGCGAACAGTTGACCGGAAGATAACTTCGATTCGCCTGGCCAGAATTAGATATTTGAATAATCAGCAGTCAAAACTAAAACTTAATGTACCCACCAATTATACTGCATCCTTGACCATGGTATTAAGCCCGGATTATATTACCCACATTGAATTAAAAAAATGAAGTAATTCCCACGCTAGTTCCAAAAAGAACTAATCTAGTTTTTGGGCTAGTTCTTACATTGTAAAATGAATTATCAATGATTGATAACTGGATATGGTGGACTGCCTGCATTATATAAAAACCTGCACATTAATTATTATAAAAATATGCATGCGAAGGGATCACGCTTTAACGAACTAATATAAATATCAGTTGAAACTAAATCTTTGGGCTTGTAAGGTAAGAAATTATATGCAACAAGAGTAGGCAAATATGGAGGATTGCATGAAGCCACCAATTTGGCTAGCTAGATTAGAAAGAAAAGCAAATATTTTAATTTATCGTAGCATGAGATAAAAACATATAAGACTCAAAAGCTTATCTTATATTTTCTTTTCATAGCCTTAGCATGTGTAGCAGATTTAAAAAGCACATCAAGAAATAAGAACTGCTATTTCTGATATTTTACATAGCATATATAGGTACATAGATTAATCTATCACATTTCAGTCTCATTCATTTGATAAAACTTTCACAGGCACAAAGCCACAAACATCAAATAATATTATATCAAGACGGCAATCATATGATGCCAGAAAGCCCAACAAAATAAAAAAAGAAAAAAACATATGCTGCTGCCCTCTAAAAATAATGAAGCCAAAAAATCCTAACCTTGGAATATAATATCTTTTAATATGAAAAAATGGTAATTTTTAATATAAAAAAATTGAAACACATGAAAGCATGGAAAAATAAAGATTTCCTTAGACTTTGGTGGAGAAAAAGAGAGAAGGTGGGGAATAGAGAAAGGACAGAGTTATCTCTTAGATTAACCAACCATTAGTTATTTTACAAGATTGCTCGATTAGTCTAAGGGTACTATAGGCATTACCATTAGATCTAAGTGAATAATCTGTTTACACGGTAACAGAGTTCAATGACCATTCTGCAATTATTGAAAACAGGGGCCTTAGATGCAATTTCAGATAATATTTGGGCTGCAGGTGAGTTGTCGTTAGCTTCGGCAAACGTGTTCAAGCAGTTTCTATCGTTTAGCTTACTTAGTCGAGTGCTTTATCTAATTAATTTTAAAAAAATTTATTTATCAAAATAATTTAATTTATTTATCAAAATAATACAAACAGCATAAAATATCATTCAAAATGGTGTTTTATGATGGCCACATCACCATCCTATTCCATCCAAATTTTTACGTAGACAAAAAAAAAATAAAAGAAATAAAATCATCAAATCAAATAGTATTTTTTAAAACGCCATTTGAAATGGTATTTTTGAAAATGCCATTTCAAATGGCGTTTTAAAAAATACCATTTTATTTGACGATTTTATTTTTTTTCAAAATAAAGAAAAAAATAAAAAAAATAAAAATTATAATTTTAAATTTATAAAAATAAAAATTATAATTTTTATTAAAATAAAAATCATAATTTCAAATTAGTATCTCCATTTCAAATTATCTTTTTAAAAAAATATCTAAAAAAATTGGTGTAAAATGAAAAATAAAAAATATCATAAAAAAATTGAAAAAAATAAAACTTATAATTCTAAATTTTAAAAAAAATAAAAAATTTAATTTTAATTCAAATAAAAATCATCATTTCAAATTACAATCTCCTTTTCAAATTAATTTTTTTAAAAAAATATCATAAAAGAAGAAAAAAATGAGAAAAAAAATTATAATTTCAAATTTTAAAAAATAAAAATTTTAATTTTAATTCCAATAAAAAATATCATTTCAAATTATTTTCTCAATTTAAAATTAAATTTTTAAAAAAAATATGCCAAAAAAAATAATAAATTAAAAATATTAAAAATATCATAAAAAAATGAGAAAGAAATAAAAATTATAATTTTGAATGAATTTTAAAAAATAAAAATTTTAATTTTAATCCAAAAAAAACATCATTTCAAATTATTTTTCCCATTTAAAATTATTTTTTTTAAAAAAATATCCAAAAAAAATCTTAAAAATTAAAAAAATAAAAAGTGCCATAAAAAAAGAAAAAATAAAAAAATAAAAAAAATAAAAATTATAATTTTAAATTTAAAAGAAAAAAATTTTAATTTTAATTAAAATAAAAAATATAATTTCAAATTACTTTCTCCATTTCAAATTAATTTTTTTAAAAAATATTCCAAGCAAAAAAAAAATATTTAAAAAAAATGTCATAAAAACAAAAAAAATTATAAAATGGAAAAAATTATAATTATAATTTTAAATTATAAAAAAAATAAAATTTGAATTTGAATTCAAAAAAATAAAAAATGCAATAAAATGGTGAAAAAAATAGAAAAAAATAAAAATTATAAATTGAAATTTAAAAAAAAATAAAAATTTTAACTTTAATTCAAATAAAAAATATCATTTCAAATTATTCTCTCTATTTCAAATTATTTTTTTAAAAAAAATCTGAAAAAAAAAAAATTGGTGTAAAAAAAATAAAAAACATAATAAAAAAAGAAAAAAGAGAAAAGAATTGAATTGAAAAAAAATAATAATTCTAATTCTAATTAAAAACTAGAAATTATAATTTTGAATTTAAAAAATAAAAATTATAATTATAATTCAAATTAAAAACATCATTTTAAATTACTAAATTAATTTAAATTTAATTTTTTAAAAAATATTCCAAACAAAGGAAAAAAATACCTAAAAAAATGCCAAAAAGGGTAAAAATGGTAGAAAATTAAAATTAAAATTTTAAATTATAAAAAATTTAATTTGAATTCGAAAAAACTAAAAAAAATACCATAAAAAAGTGAATAAAAGGGAAAAATGAAAAAAAAATAAAAGTTATAATTATAAATTTAAAAAAAAATTAACTTTAATTCCAATAAAAATTATCATTTCAAATTACTATCTCTATTTTAAATTAATTTTTTTATTAAAAAATTACATAAAAATAATTAAAAAAATTTTAAAGAATTAAAAATATCATAAAAAAGGAAAAAATAAAATAAAATGAAATAAAAATGCCAAAAGGGATGGCGTTTTCAAAAACGCCATTCCCTTTAGTATTTTTGAACCTTAAGACCCAAAAAAAAAAAAAAAACCCCTCTTCTCCTTCTTCTCCGGTGTTTCTCAGGCGTGTCCCTCTTCTCCGCATGTTCCTTCTCCTCTCCGGTGGCACGGCGGTGAGCTCCCGACGGCGGTGAGCTCCCTCTTCTCTCTTTTCTCTTCCTCTCTCTCCCTCTTTTTCCTTGGTCCGCCGACGACAGACCACCGGCAGCGGACCCGCGCGCCCCCCAGGTGGTTGGTCCACTGGTGGGCTGCTGGTGGCCGCCCCGCCCCTCCCGTTCCTGAGAAGGTCCAAGCGACCATGGGCACCACGACGTTCTTGTGAGATTTAGTCTTTTTTAGATTTGTACTTAGTATTTTTGAAACTTTTATTGTATTATTTTTTGTACACTTGATATTTTTATTCTATTTAATATTATTAATTATTAATTTTATTTTATATTATTTAATTTCAAGTAATCGGATATTATGCTTTGTGGATATGGATACACATACTCTAATGTGTCTCAGAACATTAGGAGAGAAAAAGTTATGCTAAAAGGGCTATAGAAACTATAACGTAAATAATAATAATATATCGGATAATTTAATTATATTTTTTAAAATATCTAAAAATAAGCTAAATTAGACAAGTCGGTGGGGAACCATTAAAGTTCAAGCCAATTTTTTGATATATGAGATGAATCGAACTGCACTGGTACATCTCGATCTGGTACGGGTACGAATAGCTACGTACGGTGTGGTATGGGTCGGTATAGGACGGTAAGGTTCTGATATAATTTTAAATTTAAAATTATAATTTTTATTTTTTTCTCATTTTTTTCATTTTTTATGGTATTTTTTATTTTCTAAATTTTTAAGATATATTTTTTTGGGATATTTTTTTAAAAAAATTAATTTTAAAAAGAAATTGTAATTTGAAATGATAATTTTTATTTGAATTAAAATTTATTTTTTTTTAAATTATAATTTTATTTTTTTCTCATTTTTTTCTTATTTTTTATTTTATCTTTTATTTTTTTAATTTTTTAAGGTATTTTTTTGGGATATTAATAATTTGAACTCGGGATAGTAATTTGAAATGATATTTTTTATTTGAATTAAAGTTAAAATTTTTATCTTTTTTAAAATTTTAATTTATAATTTTTATTTTTTTCCTATTTTTTTATATTTTTTACTTTTTTATGGTATTTTTATTTTTTTGAATTCACATTAAAATTTTAATTTATTTTATAATTTAAAATTAAAATTTTAATTTTTTCTCATTTTTACTATTTTTTTCTGTTTATGGTTTTTTTTAAGGTACTTTTTTTCTTTGTTTGGAATATTTTTTAAAAAAATTAATTTGAAATGGGGAAAGTAATTTGAAATGATATTTTTTATTTGGATTAAAATTTAAAATTTTATTTTTTTAATTTAAAATTAAATTTTTTTATTTTTTTTATTTTTTATGATATTTTTTATTTCTTTAATTTTTTAAGATATTTTTTTAAAAAAATTAATTAATTTGAAATGGGGAAAGTAATTTGAAATGATGTTTTTTATTTGAATTAAAATTAGAATTTTTATTTTTTTAAATTAAAAATTATAATTTTTATTTTTTTTCTCATTTCTTTCTCATTTTTGCTTTTTTATTGTATTTTTTATTTTTTTAATTTTTTAAGATTTATTTTGAGAGATTTTTTTAAAAAAATTAATTTTAAATGAAAAAAATAATTTGAAATTATGTTTTTAATTTGAGTTAAAATTAAAATTTTTATTTTTAAAAATTTAAAATTAAAATTTTTATTTTTTCTCATTTTTTCCTTCTTTTATGTTATTTTTTTTTAAAAAAATAATTTGAAAAGGGGATTGTAATTTTAAATGACGATTTTTATTTGAATTAAAATTAAAATTTTTATTTTTTTAAAATTTAAAATTATATTTTTTATTTTTTAATTCTTTTTTATAATATTTTTATTTTTTTTACATCAATTTTTTTAGATATTTTTTTAAAAAGATAATTTGAAATGAGGATACTAATTTGAAATGATGATTTTTATTTTAATCAAAATTATAATTTTTATTTTTTTATAAATTTAAAATTATAATTTTTATTTTTTTATTTTTTTATTTTTTTTTAAAAAAATAAAATCATCAAATAAAATGATATTTTTTAAAACATCATTTGAAATGGCATTTTCAAAAACGCCATTTCGAATGACGTTTTAAAAAACACCATTTGATTTGACGATTTTATTTTATTATTTTTTTTCATCTACGTGAAAATTTAGGTGGAATAGAGTGGTGACGTGGTCATCATAAAATATTATTTTGAATAATATTTTATATTAGTTATATCATTATGGTAAATAAGTTAAAAATTAGATTGTTTTTATAAATATATATTTTTTAAATTAATTAGGTAAAGCACTCTTACTCAGTCACCGCTTTCCCTATGGTGGCACTCTAAATTGTGACAATCTTTTTGACTATGATGGGGGAGCTCCCATGTGCTTATGGATCTATCGTTTCCATTGGTGACATGGTCGCTGTTGGTCCCTATTGTTGGTCCTCAAAATTATGGCAACCTTTTGTACTAGAAGGGAAGCTCCCACGTGTTTGTTGGTTCTCCGACATCATTTTGAATGCGTACATGGGTAGGGATGAAAATGATTTGATTGGTTTGATTTTAACTAATTTTTTAAAATTGAACCGGCGTTTCGATTTAAAAAATTTCTGTAATTAAATATTTAATTAAATATAATCATTTTTTTATGTAATTTATTTTTATAATTTTTTTAAATATTTCAATGATTTGAATAGTTTTTTGATTTAAGTGGAATGATCGATTTGATTTCTATTTTTTATTTAATTATTATGATTCATAATCACATTAAATTTAATCTAAATTAGATTGAGATAGGATCGAACCAATTATATAAAGTATATAATCTAATTTTGAATATACATATAACATAAATTTATATATAGATATATGAAGCATATAATATAGGTATATATATAAATATATAAAATAATAATATTTTAATTTTGATTTATCAGTTCAATTGGATTTCAACCGATCACATAAATCAATAAATCAATAATTAAATTAATTAAAATATTAATTTTTTTATTTTATTTAACCGAACTAAACCAGTTAAACCATCAAAACGTCATATTTGGTTTGGTTCGGATCGGATTGGATGATTTAGATGATTTAATCAGAATTTTTTACACTACTCGTACAAAAAAAACAATCAAATTATAAAACTGATCCAAACCGCTAATGTTAGTTCACTTTGGATTGATTATTTTTAGATTCAATTCGATTTTAATTTGAAAATTTTAAAAATTGAAATAATCTATTAGATTTTGATTTTGAATTTAAAAAATCTAATTTAAACCGAACCAACCCATGGGTGTATATACACACACATAAACACGCGAACACACACACATATACATATATATATATATATCTTAATGGACTAGCTTTTTTGGTTTTCATTTTTTTATGTGATAAATTGGGAGATCACCCATCTATGATTTATTAGAAGGGATGAAAAGATGCTATATACAGAGAGTGGCCCATATGCCTAGCCATTTTATTGATGAAAAAGCCTCGTCATTATGGCTCTCAGCTGGGCTAGCTTACCTTATTTCTGTCACTCCCTATTCTGACCAGTCTTTAACACGCATTGCTAATTTTTGTTGTGCACCACTGTCTACCATGGGCTATACCCGACAACTGGCACATTGTGCTCTTCGCCTTCTCTTTCGGGTCCTATGCTGCTGTACTCTTCATTATTGCCCAACTTCGTGCATCGTAGCCTCCAGTACCATATTCCTCTTCCTCAGCATTGCTTGGTCCATCACCTCTCTCCTCATAGATCATCATAGGTAACATCCATTCTCTCCTCGGCCCATATGCATCAATTCTCTCCTCTCTCTCGCTCTATACTATTTGAAAAGAATAAAGTCAATGCCACCTACAGTATAATAATATATCTACTATATATCTTTTTTTTTTTCTTACTGTATATAGAGACTTAGAGTCTACTATTCATGTCCCTTCCCTTCTTTTCTGTTATACACGGGAGAGTTTAGAACCTCCCTAAATAGGTGACATGTGTCACCATAAATAGGCTTTAAATTTTCTTTTTTTTTTGTTTGCCTTCCCTTCTCCCTTTTTCCTTGCTATGTATGGGGGAGTTGAGAACCCCTCTAAAACAGGCGACACATGTTGCCAAGGGGGAGGTTTTGCACTCCCCTTTAATGTATTAGAAAGATAGAATAGATGTAGGAGTTTGGTGGACTCTCTTTCCCTTCAAGTGAAAGATGTGTTTGGTGGACCCCCTTCCCCTTCCCCTTTTGAGTTTGATCCCTTTTTTCTTTTTTTTCTCTTCTCAAGCAAGAAGAGCACTATGGAAAGTAGGAGATTGAAAGGGAAAGACAGCAATGATCATTAATTAAGCTTTGGAGCGTTGTTACCTGATATTGTTCTAGAATATCTAAATAAGTATCATTCGATCCAACTTGGGGTAGCTGTAACAATCTAAACCCACTGTGAGATGGGGCTCAAGCTAACAAAAGGTGACCATCATGGTCAAATAAGACGGAGGAACTTGTTTACCAATTTCCATTCCTCAAAAAGAAATGCCTCCTCAACCATAATGAAAAGACATGAAGCCAATGTTTCTCTGACTCCTCTTGCATGGGAAAGAAAAGCGATCTTGTCCTTGCCTCAAAAGAGATTGTTCCCCATCAATGCATATGGAGCATGGACCCTTTGTTGCCAAAAGTCGTGTCCTCATGGTGATTGGGCAATGCAGTGACAGCCACATTTGCACTAGCCTCCGGTCCCATACAAAGTACGTGCTCGGATTACAGTGTCACAAGATGGGGAAGAGGATAATGCAAATAGGTCCACCGAATGTTTTAGTTTATTCCATCAACCATATCTTCCAATATAGCTCACATGATAACAAATTATAAGATCTCACCAGGATGAGGAAAAGATTAATTGGATGAAGCGTTTGCTACTAAAGCATGGGTAGACTTATATCCTAAAATAAAGGTTTGTCATTTGGCCCAATATGCATTACATATTATTGCAGTCAATCTCATATTACATCTAGCTCTGGCGAAAATCAATTTGCAAAAAAAATTCACTGACCAAAATTGTGTCTGACGGGACTTTCTGATGCTTAAATCAGTAGAAAGTGATGAATAACAGATAAAATATTCAATGTGACAAATTATTAGCTCAAAAATATCTTACCCAAGCTGTTCGTTTATTTTTTTTTTTATAGATAATCTGCAGATAATCAATTATAACGGCTAGACATATGGATCCCGTTTATTTCGAAATTATGTGATCGTGGGATGGACAGTTATATGTAAATCCAAAATATATCAAGTTCACAATATTTTCTTCAGCTAATTAAATGTTATGACCGTCCTAAGAATTTATTCTGATATAATACCCATAGCACGATAACGCAATTGCTTATTACCACACAATCATTATATAAAGTTTGTAATGATTGTTATATAATTACTGGTAACATTCTCCACTTTGAAATCATGCAATCTTTAGACATATTCCGGGTATGAATCACCAAAAGCCCACCCCCACCCATGACATCCCGGGGAAACCACCTAACGCACGAAATCAGGAGGAAAGGCCAAGGAAAGGGGGCATCAGGTCATCAACCGCCCTTCCCAATTACTGATGACTTTGAATTGGTCGCGAGAGTCAAAATCTCTTCATGTCGACCTCACACCATCATTTGGCAGGCATGAGCCCCCCTCCATATCTCTAGCTTTCCTCCAATGATAATTCCATTCACTCAACAGCCTAACAAACGTTTTGGAAAAGGTAACTGCCTCATGGAGTCATGGGAGTGGGGCATCCCAAGCCACCACTACGTTCCCATAAACCAACGCCCACATCCCTTAAAAGAAGGTGAAGCTGGCCCACCCATCCGTTCTCAGCCTCAGCATGTCCGGCCAAAAAGAGAAAAGCGACCAATTGGCATCACAGATTAAATCACATACACAGCTTGTGAGAATTTCTTCAGGGAATGGGCACTAAAGATGTCTCCATACCATTCCACTGGCTTTCTATGGCCAACTAGATGGATCGGGCCAAGAACATGAATCACCACTGAAACATCTAGCCGTGCCTATATATATATCACCTCCATCAACAGATCAGCTGTGCCAAAAGAATGAAAAAAAGTAAAGATTACGAGGTGGTGAAAGAGAGAAGAGAGTTGCACCCTTGTTCGGAAGATGAGAACGAGAGCTATACTGGCGTTCGTCAAAGGCCTTGCGTGAAGAGGTGGAGAGTGGAATGCAGCCGAGGATGGCTTGCCGGCATTAGCTTTGGAAGGGACTGCCTCGGTTCGTTGGTTGCCGGCAAGTATGTCCTTGGCTACCTTCTGCTCTCTTCTTCTCACGTAAGGCCTTTGCATGACTCAAACCATGCCCCTCCCCTACCTTGCAGCAGAAAAACGGTTTCATTGGCGGCGCCGCGGCAGTGGGGGTTGCAGGGGGTTGGAGAGGGCGGAGGCGCCACGGGGGATGGGTCGCGGGGGGTGGGTATGCTGGCCTTCGTCGAAGGCCTTGCGTGAAGCAGTGGAGAGTGGAATGCAGCCGAGGATGGCTTGCCGGCATTAGCTTTGGAAGGGACTGCCTCGGTTCGTTGGTTGCCGGCAAGTATGTCCTTGGCTACCTTCTGCTCTCTTTTTCTCACGTAAGGCCTTTGCATGACTCAAACCATGCCCCTCCCCTATCTTGCAGCAGAAAAACGGTTTCTTAGGCAGCGCCATTGCAGCGGGGGTTGCAGGGGGTTGGAGAGGGCGGCGGCACCGCAGGGGATGGGTGGCGGGGGGTGGGTGAGGGCAGCGGTGTCGCGGGAGCGAGGGTCGTGGGGGGGGGGGGGCGGTGAGGATGGCGGCACCACGAGGGGTGGGTCACGAGGGATGGCAGGGGATTGGAGAGGGCGGCGGCGTCACGAAGGTGGGTGAGGACAGCGGTGCCGTGGGAGCGGAGGTTGCAAGGGCTTAGTCCGGGCGCAGCGGGTGGGTGACAGTGGCGGCACCGCGGGAGCGGGGGTTGCGGGGGTCGAGTCCGGACGGCGCGGAGTGAGTGACGGTGCTGGTGCTCCAGGTGCGGGGGTCGCGAAGGCCGAGTGCAAGCGATGGGGGCTGGATAACGGCGACGGCACTGCGGGGGGTGGGTTAGGCCACGGGAGATGGGTCAGGCCACTAGTGGATGATGTTTAGAGAAAAAATAATTTTTAGAAAAAAAAATATTAAGAATAAAATATATTTAGAAAAAAATAATTGTTAGAAAAAATATTTAAAAAAAAATATTTTTAGATAAAAAATATTTAAAAAAAATAAAAAAAATTATTTATTATATATATAAAAGTTAAAACGTGGATTGGGTCGGGGTTGGGGGAGAGGGAGTTTAATCAATCCGAACCCAATAGGATCGACTCTAGGTCGGGCCAAATGTCTGCCCGAACTCAGCCCGATGGCCAAATGGATTTTATTTTTTTGGCTAGAACCCGGCCTTAATGGTTTGGGACCGAGTCCGAAGTCAGGCCCGATGGGCCTTCTGGCGGCCCAACCCACTTCCAGCCCTATCTGTGGCACTGCCTTCTATGGTGTTGCTTTTGATGAATTTGGAAGATGAGAGAGAGAGAGCGGAGAATATTCGACGCGGATTGGATTTTGTGTTATTATTTTGTATTAATATTATTTTGTATGCTCAACTACTTATAGTTTATTTTATATTTATTATCTAAATTTTTTAATATTACTGTTGAAATTTATAAATTTTTTATTATTCTACTAGCACAATACATATTGCTTTTGCTTATTAAAATTTAATTATTTTATATACTATTTTGTATGCTTTTGTTTATTATAATTGAATATAAAAAATATTTTTATTTTAAAAAAAAATTTATTGAATTTTTTGATGAAAAAATTTCTATATAAAGTTACTCTTTTTTGATAAATTAGAAATTCATCTCTGAATATATGTTTAAAGATAGTAGTTAAATTGCATTGAGCTGTAGATTTCTGTCCAAGAGTCGATCTTAATTGAGATCGACTCTTGGATATCTCGTATTCGAACTTTTTGAAAAAATAATAATCTTATTGTTGTTAATAATTGATATTTTATTTCGTTATTTTTGGTGACTTAAATTTTATATCATCTTATTTGATTTATTTTAAAAAGTCGAAGGATTTTTTGCGTGTATATCCTCCTAAACTTCAAATTTGCATCAATATCTTTTTAAAATTAATATTTATATATATCCTTATAAAATATTTATTTTATATGTATATATATATATATTTTTATATATATGCCCACATCATTTAATGTCGTTAGAAAATTAATGGTTTAAAATTTAAATGACTAAAATATCCTTATGGGTAGATATGCAAAAAAAAGATTTATAAGGGTATATATACAAATAGCAATTTCATAAAGATATTCATGCAAATTTGAATATTTAGAAAGATATATATATAAAAAATTTTAATTTAAATTTTATCTATTTCATCTAGATAGATTCAAACCCTTTTACTCTATAATATAGTAATATATTATATAATATAATAATATGATAATGATATCATATAATATTTTATATATTAGAATACTATAGTATATTTTATTTTTGTGCAAGATGAGATGATTATGTCCATCTTATAACAATATGATATACCTTATACACTTCATAAAAAATTTTTAATAAAAATTTTTAAAATAAAATATAATAAGATTATAAATTTTTATTGTTACATAATATTCAAATCTATAACTATATCTATTTCGTGTAAATGTACAAGCTATTCATCTAATATCAGATTTAGATACTTTTCTTAGAAGTATATTATTATACATTAGAGGATACATGGATGGTTACGATCTATTTATTTTTTAGATAAAATAATTTTGATCTATCATTTGATAAAAAAATTATTTTATCTATTTAAATTAATAAATTAAATAAATTTATTATTTTAATTATATATATTATTTTTTTTCTATTAGAATAAGGAAAGAATTAATAAACTAAAAGAGATGTATTTATGTTAAGAGTTTTTTATATGTATATCCTTCTAAATATTTAAATTTATATAAATATCCTCATAAAATTTTTATTTATATATATATCCTTATAATTTTTTTTGCACATCTATCCATAAAGATATTTTAGTCATTTTAATTTTGAACCATTAATTTTTAATGATATTTGATGATATGGGTACATATGCAAAAAAAAATATTTTATGAGGATATACATATAGATATCAATTTTGAAAGGATATTTATGTAAATTTAAATTTTTAGAAGGATATACATATGAAAATATTGAGTTCAAACTTATCTATAACTATTTGTCATGACACAAATAATAGCATCACCAAATATTTGCCACCAATTGTGACCATATGGAGGGAATTTTCTTGTGATGCTATTTATTATATCATGATAAAATTTAATGTCACAAATAATTTATGAAGTTTATAATGAAATATTTTAAATCACTAAACATCTATATTTTTAGTGACTTAGAGTTCACATCACATATGCTTGTTTTATTTTCAAAAGTTAGAACTTATTTGAAACTAGTTTTCATGACAATAGTAATAGTGTCACTAAATATCTAATGCTAATTTTCACCATATGGAGGAAATTATTTAGTAATGCTATTTACTATATTATGATAAAATTTAGCATCATTAATAATTTGTAAATGCATGACAAAATACCCCGAGTCACTAAACATCTATATTTTTGGTGACTTAAATTTTGCGTCACCTATCTTGTCTTGTGTCATTTTCAAAAATTAGAATATATCTGTAACTACTTCTCATAATAAAAATAATAGCATCATCAAATATTTGACACCAATTTTCATTATATAGAAAAAAATTTTTAGCGACGATGCTTACTACATCATGATAAAATTTAGCATCACTAATAATTCATAAATTTCATGACATAATATCTTGAGTCACTAAAAATTAGATCTTATTCTATAACTATTTTTTGTGACAAAAATAATAGTATTAAGAAATATCTAGCATCAATTTCTATTAGGAGTACAAATTAGTTAGGTCAGATCAGGTCATGAGTGATTCCGATCTGACCTGGTTTTTTGATTGGGTCTCATTATTGGACCTAAACTCAACCTAATATTTGATCAGATGCAAATTGGTAAGGTAAAGTAGATGGTGTAGAGTGGATCAAGCGAGGTAAACAAGATAGATTGGGTCAAATAAGGTACTCATCATACAAATATTCTAAAATAATTGTGACCTTAAGAGGGAGGATTTAGATTAAGGTTATATCAAATTGAATTTGAGATAAGGTACATTATTACCTGCACTCGATCCAAATCTACTTCAGGTACTTTATCGAGCACATGCCCATCTTGAAGTTTAAACTGGTCAGATCGGGTATCCAGTGCCCAAAGTTGTCAACATCAAATTTGGTGATCCTATTGATATTTAAACTGTATTTTTATTAATCTTGTTCTTATTTGATGTAGGAATTGAGTAGATGAACTATTTCAGTCTTCAAATTAGTTTAAGCCAAAAATTCAAATCAAAAATTAATTTAGTCTTCAAATTGAATCCAATTATTTGGACCAAGAGATTATTCAATAAAGATGCAAACTTAATTTTTATATAAAAAAATGAGACAATTTTAAGTGCCCAAACATCCGAAAATGTACATCATTCTGCAGCCCTTCAATTAGGGGTACAATCAAGTCAAATTAAGTAGTCAGATGTTCGAGCTCAACTCAATTCAAAATACTCAAGCACGAAACTTTATTTAAGATCTATCGAGCCTCAACATGCAAGCTTGACTGTATTCAATCAAAAAAATAAGTATTCAAAATTAATACAACTTGACTTGACTCAAATATCAATTAAGTCATACTCAAGTTTGGATTTGAACTTTGATTATAATTAAAAAATATGGTTAGAATAGAACACAAAAGGTATAAAGTATTAAAAATAAATATATTTATTTAAGCTCATTAGCCTTTGAGCCAGTATTAAAATGAATAATTAAACTTGAACCTGAGTTGAGTTTAATCAAATGAATCCTAAAATCCAAACTTTGTGCCAGATTTTTACACCACAAATGTCAAATCCCATAATGTATTTTTTTTGGTTCCTAGAATCTTAAGCATGGTGTGATTTGTTAATTTATTTCATATATTTCTTATTTAGATCTCCCTCCTTTTAGGATTCTAAAATGTTTGATTTTCTTTCAAGAGTTGCTTTATATGAAGAAGTAAAAATTCCCATACATCCACCTATCTTCCTAATAAAGTGCCATGCTAGAAGCCAAATTTTTTCTTATGAAAATCCCATACCTCCATCCCAAAAGGACTTTCCTCCCATGACTCCCATGCTCCCAATTTTTTTCAAAATAAAAATCCCATGCTCCCACTTCAAAACACATTTTATGTCTTTCTTTTCAAGTAGACTCAGTGCTCTACAATAACCAAAAATATTTTTTATTCCTTATAAATATATTTTCATACGTAGATCTCCCTCTCTCTAAGACTCACAAAAGGCTCAAAATTATAGATTTTTTTTACCTCACCAAAATCCCACAATCCCACCCAAAAAGGATTTTCCCTCTATGAAACATAAACCTATGTAAAGAATCATTAAGTACTAATCATTTTGCAGATGCAAACTCTATTTCTTCTAGGATTGTTAAGGCTGGAAGTTGGCTCGGGCCGGCCCGAGGCCCATCGGGCCAGGCCGGCTTTGGGCCGGGTTTCGGGCTCAGTCCGAAACCATTCAGGCCAGGCTTGGGCCAAAAAATAGAGTCCGTTTCACTTTTGGACCGGGCTCGGGCCTACCTTTGCCCTGGCCTGGGCACGAGCCTGAATCTAGCCCGATTATAAGCTCAAATTTTCATTCCATGATTTCATCCTTCGATTTCCCTTCAGATGTCTAATTTTTCTCATGGAGGTCTCGTCTCGAAGAGCCCTAGCCCCATCCACCATTGCCGTCCTCACTCCTGTCCTCCCTGCTTTCCCGTCAGCCATCGATCTTCACTGTCGATCTCCTTCCAGTCTTCAGTAGCATCGGGCTCCCCCCTCCAATCTCCTGCAGGTTCTCTTCTTTCCACTGGTCTGCCTCCATGTCTTCATCGTGCCCGTTCTCCCCCGGACCACCACTTCCGAGCCCCCAACTCCCTTCGATCGTTGCTCCCAAGCCTCCGTCTCCCTCTGACCGTCACTCTCTCAGGCTTAGACCGTCGCTTCCAAGCCCTTGTCTCCCCCCGACTGCTGCTCCCAAGCTCCACTGCCCAGTCTTTCTCGAGCACCTCGACCTCTCTCAAAGAGTCTGACAAGCTCTTCGACAGTGTTGGCAAGGCCTGCAATCGGTCTCGCCATCCACACCAGTTTCAACCGCAGTCGCTATCGCCTGGCTCCTCACCGTCTACACCAGCACGCCCACGCCCTTGAGATCGACATCATTTTTACTGAAATCGATGGCACCGCCCAGGCCAAGCTCGAGCTCGAGAAGCCAGGAGGTCGTCGTCATCCATCGTCGGAGGCCTAGTAGGTATCATCGATGGGTTAGGGCTGATTTCTTTTTTATTTTTTAAGAGAAAATAAGGAGTGATGTTGGCGGTGAGCTGGCCCAATCTGTTCGGGCCGGGCTTGGGTTGGGCTCGGGTCCGGGCCCGGGCTCGGGTTGGGCTCGGGCCTGGGTCTTTTAAAAATTTTTGGGCCGAAGCCCGATAAAAAATTTCGAGCTGGGCTCGGGTTGTGGTCTGGCCCAATCCGAACCAGCCCACTTCCAACCCTAAGGATTGCAGAGGTCCAACATAAGGGAAGAATCTAGAGAAATATATTAAAGCATATGGAAAAATAACTATTAAAATATCCAAAGAGAAGGGAAGACCCATAAGTTATGTGCAATTTTGCAAGTTAATTATCATCTAAACTTGGAATTATTTCTCGAGAGTTCATCCTAATGCCAATGAAATGAAAGGATATAAATGATCAAGAAAAAAATGAAGCATTTGAGCGTCTCCATGTAATCAAAAAGTTATTTAAGGCTTTATATTTTTATTTATTATTTGTCTTTGTGTAATGTATTTACTTGCTATCAAAACAATAATAAAATTATATATGTGTATATTTTTGCAGTCAAGGTTTAATATATAATTAGAGATGGGCCCTGTTAAAAAAAGATGCAAGAAGATGTTAATGAATTTATCTAGGCAAGCATGATATAGACTGCACTTATATTTCAAGAAGTATAACACTTTAGAAGAAGCACTTCAGGATTGCCCCCTTAGGATTTTTTGAGAAAATTAGAAAGATTTTTGTATGTTGTGGAATGGTGACAAATTGAAGGTAACATTCTTTAGGCCAAAATTTTTTTAATAGTGATTTTGTTGTTTTGATATCAAGGCATATGGACTAATAAATTTAAATATATTATGAAGAAAAAATATGCAAAAAATTAGAAAAATCGAAAGAAGTTGACTATTTACATAATAAAGGATCAAAGGCATTTGTGTCACTCTGTTATGAGAATGTATGTATCATAATTTTTATTTGAATAATATAAAAAGAAACTTTAGTATTTGTTTCAATAAATATATATTTCAAATTTTTCAAACTAATCTTTGTTTGTTATGATTTTAATTATATAGTATGATAAAGATACTAGTAAGGAGATGACTAAGACTGAGCTCTTACATCACACTTGATATGAAGAAGGCAAGGGATGGATATGCAAGAAAGCTGAAGAGACTTATGTAAGAAATATTATAATTTGTAAAATAAATTTTATATTATCTTACTTGAGAGGTTAAACTGATAATTGCCTTTTGTTCTAGGATGAAATGATAGAGTTACAATTTCAACCCACACCAGAGAGTGAGGCTCCCATGAGTCCTAATAAAATATATGATCATATTCTTGGGACAAGATCAACACATGTTAAGGTCTTGGGGATGGTTCAAAACTAACTACTTCTTTGATCAGCAAAAGGACTTTAGAGTTGAAGGAGACTCTTTAGAGGACTCGAGAGGAAGCTGATAGAGTTCAAAATGAGCTAAGCAAACTTATCGATCCAAGCTAAATGATATCACGACATGGATGGTTGCTAGATTAGCTCGTCTAGATCAACATGACCATATACTTTATCTATAGTGGCCACATGCCTCTCCCAGTGTATGGTAAAACATAAGTCACATATAATTTTTAAACTTTTTTTGGTTATCAATTCAATAAATTTTCTTCTATAACAAAAAAGTTAATATCTTTTTATCTAACTCTTATACTATAATTCTCTAACTGCTCTTCATATTTTATATACAAATTGATGATGATAATTATAGCTCTTATGGTTCTAACATTTTTGGCGATTCTTCAAATTCAATTTGAACTATATTATTGCTTTTATTTATAATTTGACACTATATATGAAACATTATCTTTTTTTATAAAAAAATGGATATCATGAATATTTATGAGCTTTATTGATATGAAAAATGAATAATTATTTATAAATAAATTTAATTCATTAGAAATTTTATTATTATTTTGGTGATTAATTTCTTTATCATTATTTTTTAATAATTAAATGCAATATATTTTATGATAAATTTTAATTTTAAAAATTCAACAATTTGTAATGAAATTTGATGCATCATGAAATTATTATTATATTGAATGATAAAAATTTATTGTCACCATATGTTCCTCATAAATATAATATCTATATGACAAAGTTTTTTTTATTACTAAATTCAACATTTTGTGATGTACTTTGATTCATCACAAAATACTATAATATTCTATGATAAAAAAACTTGTCACCTTATAAATATAAAAAAATAATATTTTAGTGACAAACTTTATTCGTCACTAAATTTAATAATTTATGATGAAATATCAGTCATCACAAAATTACAAAACTTTCAATGATAAAATATTTTTATCATGAAATCTAAGCTATTGCATCATATAACTTCATAAGAGATTCATTATAGAATTTTTTAGTGATGATGGTGTATTCTTTGATGATGAAATATTTAAATTTTTTATGATGAATAATGTTGTTACAAAAATATAATATCTTTGATGATGAATATTTTTACATTGCTAGAAATTGGCCTTTACTCACAAAAGATATACCATAGCGTGACAAAGTTTTTAATTTTTTATGATGGAACATATTGTCATCAAATATTGTATCATTTAGTGATGTATATAGTCAGGTCATAATTAATGTATATTTGGTGACAAAATATTGCTATTGTCATCTTACTTTTTTTAGGGACACACTTTCGATAACAAGCATTATGATGATTTATTTTTGGTACTAAAACTATTTTATGATAAAATTATTTTTTTGATGATGACTATTTTTACGTCACTAATAATTAACTTTTGGTGATGAAATATAGATAATATCATGATAAAATTTTAATATCTTGTGATGGAATAAATCATTACCAAATAATGTATCATGTGGTGATGAATATAATTTCATCATAATTAATATATATTTGGTCACGAAATATTATTTTCGTCACATTATACCTTTGGTGATGCACTTTTCATAATGAGTGATGCGATGATTTTTTTCATCACTAAAATTATTTTATGATGAAATTAAGTTTTTAGGTGAAGATTATTTTCTTCAAGAAATTTATTTTTTGTTATCCATAAGTGTCCTTCTATAACATGCCTCATTCATCAGAGGCAATATCTGAATCAGTCGCAATGATCAGAAGATGGACAATATCTATGATGATTGTGTAGAGTTAAATTTTATTAAACCATCAAATATGTCCCTATCATTTTATTAGAGATTTATCTTTAGTTAGAGTCTAGATTAATTTAAAATACATAAAACAAACCCCAATTTATGTTAGTATGAGTGTTGCTCCTTGAATTGATTTTGATGATTACAAAGTATTTGAGGAGATTTCTAATGATTTTGGCTTGAAAAAAGACGTATTGTATTTCAGGGATAAAATCATAATTTTATCAAGACCTGATTCGAAAGCCTCAAGAGCAAGAACAAAAAGATGTGCAATCTATTGGATGTAATTTCAACATTTTTGAAAGTGTATTTTGTAAGAAAATCAGGTCTCTATTTTTGAGTCGACCCCATGAGTCGACTCATGGCTAAAAGGGCGGAACGGCACACGAAAATTTTGGCTGGCACACTCTTTGAGTCGACCCCATGGGTCGACCCCTTAGCATGAGTCGACCTCTGCTGCTATGCAGGCCAAAATTACAGAACAGTCATTTTCTGCTCTTTTCTACAGAGGTCGATCCCATGAGTCGACCCTATGAGTCGACCCCTGTGACGGAAAATTTCTGCAACGGCTAGTTTTTAACCTATTTCAATTACATTTAATGCTCATTTAATGTGCTCTAACAGCTCTATTTCAGCCCATATTACTCTCCACCATTATTTAAAGTTATATAAAGGGACTAAAAGGAGGAAATCAACAAGAAGAAAGAGATTTGAAAAAGGTTCTTCAAGCATTCTTTTCAACCCTAAGCAAGAGCCCACTTAAAGAGTTCAAGAAGATTTTATTTTAAGCTCACCAACTCCTCAAGAGCTCATTCAAGTCTCTAACCACCTTGAAAAAATCAGAAAGAGCTTCCGTCTAATTGTGTAAAGTGTATTTGAAGCTTTATTCGCTCATTAAATGAGCTTCATCTGTATTTCTGTGCAATTAACTGTAATACTCCCTTTTGAGTTATTATTTTTATTTTGGAAGGATTCCAAAATGTGGAAAGATTGATCCAAACCTTGAATCGGATTGTATTGGGTTGGCTTGTATCCGAGAAATAAGTGTTCTAGCTTGGGATAGCGAGAGTTGGAGGTTCCGACGAGTGTATTCAGGTTGAATACAGTTTAGTGAATTTGAATTTTCAAGTAAGAGCTTGGGGAGTGGATGTAAATGCAAGATTGGCACTGAACCACTATAAATCTTCTTGTTTGTATTGTGCTTACTTGCTCTCCTTTTAAATTTCTGTATCCTCTTGTATTTTTGCATCCAACTTCTACACCTTGCATAAATTACACTCTCCATACTTATCTTGCTCATTGTTAAATAATCTTCATAGTTGTAAGTTAAGTTTAAATTTTTAGAAACCCAATTCACCCCTCCTCTTGAGTTGTATAGCTGGGCAACAAGTGGTATCAGAGCCCGGTGCTCTAGTCCTACTTTGATTTAACCATCAAAGAGCTAAAGATCTATGGCAACTCAAGTTGGCACTTCTCTAGCTGAGGGGCAGTCCACAAACCGACCTCCACTTTTCAATGGATCAAACTATACCTATTGGAAAGCTCGGATGAAAATCTTTATTCAAGCTCTTGACTATGATATGTGGAGTATCATAGTAAACGGCCACCCACACCCACTAAAATAATTGATGGTGTGGAATCAACCAAACTCGAGAAAGAATGGGATGAGGTTGCTAAGAAAATGGCTCAACTAAATGCTAAAGCCATGAATATTTTGTATTGTGCTCTAGATGCTAATGAATTCAATCGTATTTCAACATGCATGTCTACTAAGAAAATATGGGATAGATTAGAAGTAACTCATGAAGGAACTAATCAAGTGAAGGAATCCAAAATTAACATGCTCGTACATAAATATGAACTTTTTAAAATCGAGCATGATGAATCTATAATTGAAATGTTTACTCATTTTACTGTTATTATAAATGGTCTAAAAAGTCTTGGTAAGTCTTATTCTAACAGTGATCTCGTGAGAAAGATTTTTAGATCCTTATCAAGAACTTGAGAAGCCAAAGTGACCGCTATCCAAGAAGTCAAGGATCTGAACATCCTACCATTGGAAGAGCTTCTAGGATCACTGATGACACATGAGCTGAGCATGAAACAACATCAAGAAGAAGAAGTCAAAAAGAAGAGGACAATCATCCTAAAATCCATGGCTCAACTTGATGAAAAAATTGATGATACGAAAAATAAAGAGCAGGATGAAGAAATGGCTCTCATTACTAGAAGGTTTAAGAAGTTTTTGAGAAAAAAAAACAAGAAATGAGAAAGAGGCCACCCACAAAAGGAGAACATAGCAAAGAAAAGGATAAAGACCAACTCTTTATTTGCTACGAATGCAAGAAAATGAGATACTTTAAGTCTGAATGCCCACAACTGAAGAAGGATCCCAAGAAGTACAAAAAGAAGGTCATGATGGCTACTTGGAGTGAAAGTGATGAGTCAAGCTCCGAAGAGGAAGACTCAAATGAACAAGCCAACCTGTGCCTTATGGCACATGAAAATGAGGTAAATTCTGCAACTCCTATTGACTTTACTTTTGAAGAACTTCATAAAACTTTTTATGATTTAATTGATGAACTAAAGAAGCTATGGGTAAATAACAAAAAGTTAAAATCAAAGAATCAATCTTTACTAAAATAAAATGAGAGCATTTCAAATGAAAAATCTACCCCATTTCAAAAAAAATTGAATTTAAAGAATGAAATTACCAAGCTAAAATCAATAGTTGAAAAATTTACCTTAAGTTCTAATAAACTTAATATGATTCTTGACAATCAAAAAGCCATTTATGATAAAGCCAGTCTTGGATATAACCCTTTAAAGAAACAAAAATTTTTGAAAAATATCTTTGTAAACTCATCATACAATAAGTTTTCAAATATAACTTGCTTTAAATGTGGTAGAATAGGATACAAATTCTATTCATATTTTTCTAACAAATTTAAAAATTTTAATGTGAAGAAAATATGGGTTCCAAAATGAACCATTATGACTCATCAGAAAGGACCCAAGAAAACTTAGGTACCAAAAGTCAAAACTTGATTCTTGTGTATAGGTGTGTCTTGCATCCCAAAGAGCAAACTGGAGATGGTATCTTGATAGCAGGTACTCAAGACGTATGACTGGTGATGAATCTCAATTCATCATACTTGTTGCTAAAAATGGAGGGATGGTCATCTTTGGAGACAATGGCAAAGAAAAGATCATCGGTATAGGTAACATTGGTATCACTCCCTCCAAGTATATTGAAAATATTTTATTAGTAGATGGTTTAAAATATAATTTATTAAGCATCAGTCAATTTTATGATAAAAGATATAAAATCATTTTTGAATCTTCATAATTAAATCAAATCTTTTAGATATAAAAATTAGCATATATGATATGTTTAATTTAAGTTTAGTTCTAAAATTAGAATGATTAAAAAATTTTTTTTTTTTCACATCAAACTGATATAAGGTTGTCCTGATATTGGGTTATCCCCTATATTGTAAAGGTTGTTCTAGTTTGATGTGAATTAATTTTTGAAAAGATATTTTTTTAAAATATTTTAATCATTATTTTAAATTTAATTGTATATATATTTGATATGTGTAAATTTAGATTTAGATCTGAAATTTGATGTATTTGTGATGCATGCCAAATGGATAAACAAGCACGAGTCTCATTCAAATCTAAAAATATTGTTTCAACTTCTAGGCCATTAGAACTATTGCACATGAATTTATTTGGACCCACTAGAACTACTAGTCTAGGTAAAAAATGTTATGGTTTTATAATTATTGATAATTTTTTTTATTTTACATGGATTTTCTTTTTGACACATAAGGATGAAACTTTTCATATTTTCTCAAAATTTTATCGAAAAGTCACAAATAAAAAAGGTTTTTCAATTCAAAATATTCGAAGTGATCATGAAATCGAATTTGAAAATCAAGATTTTAAAAAGTTTTATGATGAAAAAGGTATTGACCACAACTTTTCAGCACCTAGGACACCCCAACAAAATGGGGTAGTAGAAAGAAAAAATAAAACTCTTGAAGAAATGGCGTGCACCATGCTATGTGAAAGCAACCTTCCAAGATATTTTTGGACGAAAATAATTAACACGGTATGTTATATATTAAATCATACTTTAATTAGATAAATTTTAAAGAAAACTCTCTATGAGCTTTGGAAAGGAAGAAAACCAAACATTACATATTTTCATATTTTTGGTTGTCGATATTTTGTGTTAAACAATGGTAAAGAAAGACTAGAAAAATTTGATGCAAAATTCGATGAAGCGATTTTTCATAGTTACTCCTCTTCTAGTAAAGCCTTTAGAGTTTTCAACAAAAGAACCTTAGTAGTAGAGGAGTCAATACATGTTGTTTTTGATGAAACTAACGATCATCCTTCAAGGAAGAATGAAGGTATTGATGATGCAGATTCTCTTATAGAAGGGATAAAGGAGATCACTCTAAAAGACTCAACTATTCAAGATGATGAAGAATATAAAGACAAATAGGATGAGGAAGGTGAAGAACAACAAGATCAACCTCAAGGTACAAATGATCTACCCAAAGAATGGAGGTATGATCACAATCACCCCAAGAAACTAATCATTGGTGATCCTACACATGGTGTAAGAACTCGTTCCTCACTTAAAGATGCATTCAATCATTTTGCTTTTGTCTCTCATCTTGAATCTAAAATTATAGACGAAGCTGAAAAAGATTATAATTGGATTAATGCAATGTAAGAAGAACTTAATCAATTTGAAAGAAATAATGTATGGACCTTAGTATCAAGACCTAAAAATTATTCAATAATTGGCACAAAATGGGTATATAGGAATAAATTGGATGAACATGGAAATGTAATAAGAAATAAAGCAAGATTGATTGCAAAAGGTTATAATCAAGAAGAAGAAATTGATTTTGATGAAACTTTTGCACCTGTTGCTAGATTAGAGGCAATTAGACTTCTACTTGCATATCTTGCTTTATGAAATTTAAATTATTCCAAATGGATGTCAAAAGTATTTTTTTAAATAGATATATTGTTGAAGAAGTTTATGTAGAATAACCTCCAGATTTTGAAAATCATGCTTTTCCTAATCATATTTTTAGACTAAATAAAGTTCTATATGGTTTGAAACAAGCACCTAGGGCTTGGTATGAAAAGCTAAGCAAATTTCTACTTAATAATAATTTTTCAAGAGAAAATATAGACACAACCCTTTTCATTAAAAGAAATTAAGATGATATATTAGTTATACAAATATATATTGATGACATTATTTTTGGGTCTACTAATGAAACTCTTTGTCAAGATTTTACAAAGCTCATGCAGGGGGAGTTCGAGATGAGTATGATGGGAGAACTTACATTCTTCCTCAGACTCCAAATCAAACAAACAAAGGAAGGAATCTCCATCATCCAAAGCAAGTACACAAAAAAATTACTCAAAAGATTTAGAATGGAGAACTCCAAAGCAATTGGCACACCCATGAGCCCATCATGTAAGCTTGACAAGGACGAAGAAGGTAAAAGTATAGAATTAAAATTTTATAGAGGTATGATTGGTTCTCTATTATATTTAACTGCTAGTAGACCTGATATTATGTTTAGTATTTACCTATATGCTCGCTTTCAATCAAATCCAAAAGAATCATACTTGAATGCAGTTAAAAGAATCCTTAGATATTTAAATGGTACACAAACTCTAGGATTATGGTATTCTAAGGACTCATTAATTGACTTAATAGGATATTCAGATGTCGATTTTGTTGGATATAGATTAGATAGAAAAAGTACTAGTGGAACTTGTCAATTTCTTAAAGTTAACCTAATCTCTTGGTTTAGTAAGAAACAAAATTCGGTAGCACTGTCTACGGCCGAGGCCGAATACATTACAGTCGGAAGTTGTTGTGCTCAAATCTTGTGGATTAAGAAATAACTCGAAGACTTTGGTATCAAACTTAATAAAACTCCTATAAGATGTGATAACACTAGTGCTATAAATCTCACTAAAAATTTAATTCAACATTCTAGGTCAAAACATATTGAAATCAGACATCATTTCATAAGAGAACATGTCCAAAATAAAGATATAATTTTTGACTATATTTGTACTGAAAAATAATTAGCTGATATCTTTACCAAGGCCTTAAGTGAAGATAGATTTTGTGAAATTAGGAGAGAACTAGGAATCCTTGATCCATCAGCTTAAGTGTCTCTCTGATTCCAAGGTATCACCACCAAAAATCCTTTTAGCTTAATTCTCATCTTTTCTTTTGAGCTCAAAAGTTCAAAATTATCATTCTCATAATTAATTTTTGGGTAAACATCCTTCTCCTAATGTTTCAATTTTTTTTGAAATTGTTTCATCATTTTTTTGAATTTCTCTGTGCTATGAGTTGACCTCCAGGGTCGACCCTAGGGTAAACTTGTAATAATGACTAAATCCTTCGGGCGCTCTCTTTTTGTTGGAAATCTCTCCTTGAGCTGACCCAACTCTCCGCCTTCTTCCTTCCACCAAACCAAAAGTCTCCCTCTCTTCTTCCTCAAATCTAAGTTTTCTCTCAAGATCTCTCTCCCACCATCTCTCACCCTCTAAATCGCCCTCTTGGAATCAAGTTCCTCCCCTTCTCCTTCTTCATTTGGAACGATTCGAGCTTACCCTAGACTCTACCCATCTTCTCCAAATCGGCACTCAACTTCTCCAAAATCTTTATTTTTCCACTAAAAACCCTTCATTTCTCCCTCACATTTGCTCTCCTAAGTTCCGTGCTAGTCCTGCCTATGCAAATGGCTCCCAAGATGAAGCTTCCACAGAGGAAGAAATCAGTTCGTGGGTTGGAGGAAAGTGTGCACCGAAAAAGACTAGCAACCGAGACCACTTCTGCTTCAAACCCTGCTCCTGCTTCAGCTCCAGCTACAACCCGATCTCCAATCAGCCCTAGTAAGGTACCCCTCTCCGATAGGAAGGTAGAGCCCGGCAAAAACATTGATTTCAGATTTTTTGAAAAAGAAGGGTTCACTATTGGATCAAAAATTAAGGACCAAAGTTGGAAATTCTACTGCTCCTTAAAAGAAAATACTTATGTGGATCTTGTTAGAGAATTTTACCTGAATTTGGGATACAGCAATGAAACAGTAAAATCCACAGTAAAGGGTGTAGACATTAGCCTAGATCCTATGCTTTTAGGGCAGATACTTCAGTTACCTTGTGAAGGATATACAAACATGGAACTCACAAGTAAAGAAGAAGGAATAAATGTTATTCTAGGGAGAACCTTCATTGGAAGTCTGAACAAATTAGAGACAAAGATTCTTTCCATTGAGATGAGACTGCTACACCACATGGTAACTAAGTTATTTTTTCTAGAAGTGGTAGACATGATCTTCTCTCTGGTCAGAACATCTGCATTATGTATCATGTGATTACACAAACCCTCCTAAACCTCCCAGCATTGATGTTTGAGGCTATGAGAGAAACCTTGAACAGATCCAAGGCACACTTGCCTTTTGGAATGGCTCTCACTTTAGTATTTAGGAGGTTCGGAGTTAGCTTTGAGGGGGAGGCAGTAGCTAGGCTATCTCACTTCGACACTATCAATTGCCATACTTTGCACCGCATGGGATTTTTCAAAACTGATGGTGGTTGGACAAAAGGTGTGAGAGAGAGCTAAGGACAGAGCAGAGGAGGAAGGACCATCCTCATCCCTCCATGATCACAGAGCAGCTTCACCAGATATTCAGTTTATTTCTGATCACGAGGCTGGCCCGTCAGAGTCTGCAAGGAGACATACTTCAGTTCAGCAGCCAGACAGCAGAACACATCCTTCAGAGATTAGATTGGCTGATGATCAGATAAAGATGATATCTCAGCGTGTAGCTTCTATACTATCTCGTCAGTTGGGTACTTCAGCTTTTGCACAGGGATCGACATCTTATGATGTATCTGATCAGACACTGATTCCTCACGTCTCCACTATTTTTCAGATGATTACTGATTAGTCGGTTCGCATTGAGCAGCTTGAGGATTGTATATTGAGACTGACTGGCAGAGTACTTGACTTGCAGGGGCAAGTCTTAGCTTTAGCCCATCCACAGCCGCATGAGGATATCACAGAGGTCTCAGACCTATCTGCGGAGGTGGCCAGACTGCGAGGAGTCTTAGAAAGTGGTTTTGACTTTCTGAGGAGAGAGATCAGGGGCTCTAGTGAACATGCTTCCACTCAGTTCAGTGCACTGCTACAATCTGTTTCGAGAGCTTTGAACCTTTTGGACACCATCAGACTCTCACTCGTAGCTTAGTCCTTTGCTTCTCAGCTTTCAAGATCTTCTCACCCCTCCACTCGTGCTGGCACCTCTACCCGTGGCAGAGGCAGACGCGGTTGAGGTCGAGCTCGTGGACATGATCCTTTATCTCCTCACCCCATCTCTGATTCATCAGACTCCGATCCATTAAGCCATGATATCTATTAGATCAAGTGTAGTCTGTCCTTTCTTTAGTTTTTGTCTAGGATCTATCTTGTGGGCCATGTAATGTAATGTTGACTGATTGACTCTTGGATAGTTTCTATCCATGTCTTTTGTACTCTAAGTTAACACTTATGTATTGAAACATCTATGTATTCAGTCACCTTTTGGATATATATATATATTTTTTAACTTTCAATGAATATCTCTGAATGTGATCAAATTGAATTACTTTTAATTATGAAATTTGTATTGTAAAATACTTGAATAGCAATATCATTTAAATGAGCAAATTGGTATATCTTTTACGTTTGCTATATTGAGGGGGAGTAAAACAATAAGCAATAAAGAAACAAGTAATCAAAGAAGAAAGCTAAAGAAGTAAAATTAATCCCATCAAAAAGATGGAATAGAAAATATGTTCTTTAAAAAGGGAAGCAGAGAATCTCAATTAATGCTGTCAAAAAGGGGAGTAGAGAATCAAAACCGAGATTGAGCAATAAGAGCAATAAAGCTTGAACAATAAGCAAAAATCCAAAAATCGAGATTGAGCAATAAGAGCAATAAAGATCTAACAATAAGCAATAAATTAAGATTGAGAAATAAGCAATAAGTAAATTGTTAAGCAAATGGGCACATGTGTCATATGCCAAAGAATCAAAATCAGCTTTTTCTTTCTAGGCAAATGCACTTATAAGCAAATTTTAAATTTATAGTAAATTTCAAATTTATCTTTAAACTACTTATGATGTATTTCGTTCCACTACTTGGCTATAATATTTAAGTGATGCATCTTCATAAATTTGAAATTCATGTTCAATGCTTTATATATACTTTAGCTCAAATATTTTATCATCATAAAAAAGGAGGAGATTATTGCTCTTTGAATTGATTTTGATGATTACAAAGTATTTGAGGGGGTTTCTAATGATTTTGGCTTGGAAAAAGACTTATTGCATTTCAGGGACAAAATCATAATTTTATCAAGACCTGATTCGGAAGCCTCAAGAGCAAGAACAAAAAGATGTGCAATCTATTGGAGGCAATTTCAACATTTTTGAAAGTATATTTTGTAAGAAAATCAGGTCTCTATTTTTGAGTCGACCTCATAAGTCGACTCATGGCTAAAAGGGCTGAACGGCACGCAAAAATTTTGGCTGGCACACTCTGTGAGTCGACCCCATAGGTCGATCCCTTAGCATGAGTCGACCCTATGAGTCGACCTCTGCTGCTCTGCAGGCCAAAATTATAGAACAGTCATTTTCTGCTCTTTTCCATAGAGATTGACCCCATGAGTCGACCCATGAGCATGAGTAGACCCTTGTGACGGAAAATTTTCGTAACGGCTAATTTTTAACCCATTTCAATTGCATTTAATGCTCATTTAATGTGCTCTAACGGCTCTATTTCAACCCAGATTACTCTCCACCAATATTTGAAGTTATATAAAGGGACTAAAAGGAGGGAATCAATAAGAAAAAAGAGATTTGAAAAAGGTTCTTCAAGCATTCTTTTCAACCCTAAGCAAGAGCCCACTTAAAGAGTTCAAGAAGCTTTTATTTCAAGTTCACCAACTCCTCAAGAGCTCATTCAAGTCTCCAACCACCTTGAAAAAATCAGAAAGAGCTTCCGTCTAATTGTGTAAAGTGTATTTGAAGCTTTATTCGCTCATTAAAGGAGCTTCGTCTGTATTTTTTCCCCAAACTCTAGCTGCAAGTAGTCTTCGTCCAGACTCCTACGGGAGCCGGACTTCTTCCCCAAACTCCGGCTGCAGGTAGTCTTCGTCCGGACTCCTACGGGAGCTGGACTTCTTCCCCAAACTCTGACTGCAGGTAGTCTTCGTCCGGACTCCTACGGGAGCCGGACTTCTTCCCCAAACTCTGGCTGCAGGTAGTCTTCGTCCGGACTCCTACGGGAGCCGGACTTCTTCCTCAAACTCCGGCTGCAGGTAGTCTTCGTCCGGACTCCTACGGGAGCCGGACTTCTTCCCCAAACTCTGGCTGCAGGTAGTCTTCGTCCGGACTCCTACGGGAGCGAGACTTCTTCCCCAAACTCCAGCTGCAGGTAGTCTTCATCCGGACTCCTACGGGAGCCAGACTTCTTCCCCAAACTCCGGCTGCAGGTAGTCTTCGTCCGGACTCCTACGGGAGCCGGACTTCTTCCCCAAACTCCGGCTGCAGGTAGTCTTCGTTCGGACTCCTATGGGAGCCAGACTTCTTTCCCAAACTCCGACTGCAGGTAGTCTTCGTTCGGACTCCTACGGGAGCCGGACTTCTTTCCCAAACTTCGGCCGCAGGTAGTCTTCATCCGGACTCCTACGGGAGCCGGACTTCTTCCCTGAACTCCTGTTGCAGGTAGACCTCATCCGAACTCCTACAAAGTCTGGACTCCGAACTTCTATCGCGAACGATCTACTCCGAGCTTCTACTATGAGCGGTCTACTTCAAGTTTCTACTACGAGCGATCCACGCCGGATTTCCACTGTAAGCCTTCACCCGAGCTTCCATTGAGGACGAACTCCTTCCGAATTTTCATTGCGGGCAGGCTTTGGCCGAGATTCCTCAACAAATGATCCCCATCCAGGCTTCTACGGAGATCGGACTCCGACCGAACTTCATCTACGGAAAGCCTCTGATAGAGCTCCTACAGCAAATGACCCTCGCTTGCAGTATTAACGCCCAAGGCACCCAACGGTAGAAGGCTCGCCAGCAACATCCGAGCTCCTCTCAGATGGATAGCTACCTCTCTCTGTCAGACACCTCAACCGAGCTTCAGCCGATGGGTCTGGACTCCCTGGCAGGTCACAGTAATGGCCACGACTCTGCTCCACTCCCTGCGACGGATTCCGCACGGCTTCACCGCTCCCTGGCAGGCCATAGTAATGGCCACGACTCTGCTCCACTCCCCGCAACAGACTCCACGTGGCAGGCCACAGTGATAGCGATGACTCCACTCCACCACTCTCTGGCAAGTCACGACAACGGACACTGCTCCACTCCCCGCAACAGACTCCACGTGGCAGGCCACGGTGATAGCCACGACTCCACTCCACCACTCTTCGTAACAAATTCCTCCTGGCCCTGAACGGCCCACTACCAGGCAGTTACGAACATCGCTATCAGTCTGTTGCACCCTCCGCCTATAAAAAGGGAACTCCAGATACGTTATTCTCTAAGCTTTAATTTCTATCTCGAAACTCTGCTAAAATTTTCGTTCGAGCACTCCATTCTTGTTGAGGCAGAGAACTGACTTGAGCATCGGAGGGTCTTGCCGGAGCACCTCCAACTCCGATTTAGACTTTCTTTGCAGGTTCCGACGGCGATCGCAGCTCCCTCGACTCTAGCTTCTCTGACGCCGACGGATTTTTGCACCAACAGGACTGGCGCTTGGGGAAGGGCTGTGTCTTCCCAGTACTCTTGTTCTTAAAGGAGCACTCAACGGGACCGCCTCCAGTCATCTTCTCCGACATCCTCTCCTCCAGTTTCCTGCCTGATCTCCACCTGATGCCTCCCCGAAGGGCATCCTCCAGGCGGTCAACGGCCTCCGCGGTCAGATCTCAGCGGGCTCTGCAAGCCTCGGCCCCATCCCCGATTTCCCAGGCTCCTCTTCCTCCGGCGACAGCGGTCGGCATGGGGCAGTCCGATGATCGGCCTCCGATCGATTTCATCAACACCATTTTGGGAGAATCCCAGCAGGGAACAACCGGTGTATTGGCCGGACCTCCCAAGCGGCAAAGGATTGAGGAATCCATAATCTTTACTGAGGAAGATGCTCAGGGAGTTCAATTCTCTCATAACGATGCGATTGTAGTTTCCTTAAATATAGCTAATTACGATGTGTGCCGCATTCTTGTCGACAATGAAAGTTCGGTCGATATTTTGTTCTACGACACCTTTTCAAAAATGTCCATCCTTGACGGTCATTTAGGGCCGATTAGCTCCCCCCTGGTAGGGTTTACCGACGATGCTATCCCGATGGAGGGTGTAATAACTTTGACTGTAGCTGCGGGTCGATATCCGAGACAGTCCAGGGCTTTGATGGATTTCTTGGTGGTGAAGGCGCCGTCAGCCTACAACGCAATCCTCAGCCGACCTGGCCTCAACGCCCTCCGGGCCGTGGTGTCGACCTACCATCTGAAATTGAAGTTCCCTACTAATCAGGGGGTCGGAGAAGTCAAGGGAGACCAAGCTCTGGCCAGACACTGCTACAACATAGCCTTGCAAAGAAGTGACCAATCTGACCCCTGTCCGGTTGATGGATTGGACGCCCGCAATGATCTCGCTAAGGAAAGGGGCGGCCCAATCGAAGATTTGGTTTTGATCCCTTTGAATGATGGGAATATTGAGCATGTGGTGAAGATCGGCTCTAACCTAGGGGAAGAGGTGCGGACGCAGCTCATTGATTTTCTACGAAAGAATGCGGACTTTTTCGCTTGGGTTCCAGCAGACATGCCGGGGATTGACGTAGAAGTCATGGAACATCGTCTGGCCGTCGATCCAAAGCATCGACCGACGAAAGAAAAAGTTCGAGGTCATGCATCGGAGAGGCAGAAAGCGATAGCCGAGGAAGTGGATAAACTCCTGAAAGTCGGATTCATTAGATAAGTCAATTATCCTGACTGGATTTCCAACGTTGTCCTAGTCAAAAAGGCAAACGGCAAGTGGAGGATGTGTATAGACTTCAAAAAGCTGAATAAAGCCTGCCCAAAAGACAGCTACCCTCTGCCCAGGATTGATCAACTGGTGGATGCAACCTCGGGCCATGAGCTTCTCACCTTTATGGACGCATTCTCCGGCTATAATCAAATCAGAATGGCACCAAAAGATGAAGAAAAGATTGCTTTCATCACTAACCGTGGTCTTTACTATTACAGGGTCATGCCTTTCGGCCTCAAAAATGTAGGTGCGACCTATCAGCGGCTGGTGAACAAAATCTTCAAGGAGCAGATCAGCCACAACATGGAGGTCTACGTGGACGACATACTCGTGAAAAGCAAATCTTCAACGAACCATATCGCCGACCTCGAGGAGACCTTCGGTGCCCTCCGAAAATATAAGATGAAGCTGAACCCGACTAAGTATACTTTTGAAGTGACCTTGGGGAAGTTCCTGGGCTTCATGGTATCGGGGTGCGAGATTGAAGCCAATCCGAAGAAAATTCACGCGATCCAGGAGATGGCCGCCCCGAAGTCGATAAAAGAGGTTCAGCACCTTACAGGGAGGGTGGCAACCCTGAATCGCTTTGTTGCGAGGTCGGCTGAACGGTGCTTACCCTTCTTCTAAACCCTCAAGCGGCCGAACAACTTCTGCTGGACCACTGAGTGTCAACAAGCATTCGAAGAACTAAGGAGCTACCTCGGCTTGCCTCCGCTATTGGCGAAGCCCGAGCCCGGAGAGGAGTTGTTCTTGTACCTGACGGTCTCCCCTATGACCCTCGCAGCAGTTCTTGTCAAGGAAGAAGCAAAAATCCAATGATCGATCTACTACATCAGTCGCGCGTTGAGAGACGCCGAAATCAGGTATACCAAATTAGAGAAACTAACTTATGCCTTGTTGATTGCAGTCCGGAGGCTCCGACCTTACTTTCAAGGGCACACCATAACGTTGCTCACAGACCAGCCGATTAAGGCGATTCTGCACCGGACAGATGCTTCCGAGAGGATAGCGAAATGGACGATCGAGCTCACAGAATTCGACATCAACTATTAACCTAGGCCGACGGTAAAAGTCCAGATATTGACAGATTTTATAGTAGAATGCACTATCTCGGAGGAGGCCGAGCCTGAACAAGGTGAAGTTGACGGCCTGAAGTCCCGACTGAACCCCTCTGGAGAAGAATCAGACCCCCCTGATTGCTTCTGGGCCCTCTATGTGGACGGATCCTCCAACATGTCGGGCGCAGGTGCGGGCCTGATTTTGATCAGTCCGGAGGGGATCGTCGTGGAGTACGCGCTGCGCTTCGAATTTCTCGCAACGAACAATGGAGCGAAATACGAAGCTCTGATCGCAGGATTAAAGATCGCCAAAGAATTGGGAGTAGATCGGCTCCAAGTTTACAGCGACTCCTAATTGATAGTGGGACAAGTCAGCGGAAACTACGAAGCACGGGAGGACAACATGGCTAAATATCTTGAAAAGGTAAAGGAGCTCGTCCCCACCTTTAGTAGCTTCAACATCAGACAGATTCCAAGAATGAAAAATACCAGGGCCGATCTTCTCTCCAAGTTGGCTATGCTGGCTCCAGCTGAATTGCCCAAGGGTGTTCTCTTTGAAGTTCTGAAGTGCCCAAGTACGGAAGAATTGCGTTCCGTGATGGAAATCGGCCATGAACCCAGTTGGATCGACCCACTGGTGGCATATCTCAGAGATGGGATTCTCCCTCATGATGCAAAAGAGGCTCGGAAGCTCAGAAATCAAGCCTCCCGATACATCCTTTACGAGGACAAGTTGTACAAGAGATCATACTCTTTGCCCCTTTTAAAATGTCTCCGACCTTCGAAAGCTGACTACGCCTTGTAGGAGGTGCACGAAGGAATCTGCGGAAGCCATCTGGGGGCTAGATCCTTATCCCACAAGTTGCTCCGCCAAGGGTATTACTGGCCGACAATGTATCGTGACTCCATTGAATACGTCAGAAAGTGTGACCGATGTCAGAGATATGCCAACATCCAGAGACAGCCCGCCTCCGAGCTTACACCCTTGAGCGCCCTATGGCCGTTCGCGCAATGGGGAATGGATATCCTTGGACCCTTTCCCATGGTGTCGGGGCAGCGAAAGTTCCTCCTGGTAGCAATTGACTATTTCATCAAGTGGGTTGAAGCCGAACCGCTGGTGAAAATCATAGAAGCTAAAGTGCAAGACTTCGTCTGGAAGTCAATCTTTTGCAGGTTCGGCCTGCCGAGAACCCTAATTACTGATAATGGACGGCAATTTGTGGGAGCGAGATTCGTCGAATTTTGTAAAGACCTAAATATTTTCCACAACTTCACATCGGTAGCCCATCCTCAGACCAACGGCGAAGCCGAAGTGACCAACAGAATTCTGCTACAAGAAATCAAGACAAGGCTCGAAAAAGTGAATGGAACTTGAGCAGACGAACTTTATTATATTTTGTTGGGCATACCGAACTACCCAAAGGCTGCCCACGGGGGAGACCCCCTTCGCTCTAGCCTTCAGAATGGAGGCTGTTATCCCAATTGAGCTCAAACTCCCGTCGGCACGAGTCATGGCATTCAACGAACATCATAATTCACAAGGTCTTAAAGCCAACCTCGACTTGCTAAAAGAAAAGCGGGAGGTAGCTCAAGTTCGGATGGCAGCCTACAGACAGAAAGTCGTCCGCTATTACAATTTCCAGGTCAAGAACAAAGTCTTTAGAGCAGGAGACCTAGTGCTTCGACGAGTCGCTGTCTCGCAATCTCAGGATCGAGGGAAGCTTGCCCCAAATTGGGAAGGTCCGTACGAAGTCAAGGAGGTAGTCCGGCCCGAAACTTACTACCTCAAGGAGCTTGGAGGAGCAGACCTCCCGCGACCATGGAGCTCGAAAAATTTATGAATGTATTACTGATAACTTTATTTTAAATAAAAATTTTATACCCACATGTCTTCTCTCTTGGCGCAAGCCTATATCGACAGGACAATCGAAACAAACCGTGTCGAGAGCAGGAGGAGAACCTCGTCTCGACACAATCGAAGGCCCGGTCCTCCTTAGACCGGATGGGGGGAGAGGCCCTGCAACGCCCATATGTGCCCCCACAGCCATGTTAGGGACAGGAGGAGAACCTCGTCCTAACATGAGCAAGGTCGAAGGCCCAGTTATTTTTAGATTGGATGGGGGAGAGGCCCTATAATGCCCGTATGCACCCCCACAGCCCTGTTAGGGACAGGAGGAGAACCTCGCCCTAACATGAGCAAAATTGAAGGCCCGATTACCCTTAGACCGGATGGGGGGAGAGGCCCTACATCGTCCGTATGCGCCCCCACAGCCCTGTTAGGGACAGGAGGAGAACCTCGTCCTAACATGAGCAAAGTCGAAGGCCCGGTTATCCTTAGACCGGATGGGGGGAGAAGCCCTGCAACGCCCATATGTACCCCCACAGCCCTGTTGGGGACAGGAGGAGAACCTTGCCCTAACAGGAGCAAGGTCGAAGGCCCGGTTACACTTTGACCGGATGGGGGGAGAGGCCCTGCAATGCCCATATGTGCCCCACAGCCCTGCTAGAGATAAGAGGAGAACCTCGTCCTAACCTGAGCTGAAACCGATTACGTCAGAAATAGAGAAAAAATCTCATCCTGACCCCAATTAAGATCTGATCATTCAAGACCAGATAAGAAAAAGAGAACCTTCCCAGCGACCCCTCCGCGCTCCCGCGACCAAAGGAAAAGAACAAGGAGGGAGGGGTTAAAAGGGAAAGCGACGAACTACATTAGCGACAAATGAAAAATAAATTACATTAAAAATACAGGAAACCTCACTCAGCGAGGATGGGGGTTCTCATCAAAATCTCCAGTCTCCAAAAGAGCCCTCAACACAGGCCAAGGATAAGACGGCTTCCTCGGAGCGACGAGCAGCTCAGTCCTCCGAGCTCGAACTCTGAAAGGAGGCATCAAACTCGAGTGGCCCCAGACAAATCTGCGGCCATAAACAAAAGGATGGGTTGATGCGACGGCAATCGGGTACCTCCGAACGGCATCGATATCGAGCGAGGCAAAAGCCAAAAGGAGCTCGGCAAACGACAATTCAACACATGAGTAAAAGAGGTAACGAAAAATTTCCTTCTCATGTCATTAACTAAGTATACCTTACAGAGCCCTTGAGGGTAAAGAAGAAAGATGACAAGAAAAACCAGCTGACGTGGCGATGACCAAGAACCTCCAGACGACATCGGCATCAAAAAAAAAAAAGGGAGAATACAACAATAGCAATAGTGAATGAAAGAAGTTCGGCAGGCGACAATTTGACGCAAAGTGTGGACAAGGTGATAAAAATCTCTTTTTCATTCTCGATTAACATGGTGTACGTTACAAAGCCCTGGGGACCGGAGAAAAAAGAACATTACTACAAGACTTGAAAAGAATACATTAGAGACCGCTTCAAGCTTTCGACTTCTCCTTCTGGCTCCATCCTTCTCAGCAGTATTTCTCAGTGCGTGTGATGAACCCATCAGCTCTCACCCCCACCTCGTTCCGCTCCATTGCCGAAACCCCAACCCTAAGGGGAAAAGGGGGGATAGAATTCAAGGGGCGGCAGCGGTGACGGCAGTGGCAACGACGATCTGTATCGAAAAAAATTGAAAGTACCCCGGAGGCCGCGATGACGTCAGAGGCATGCACCACCACCGTGTGCTCCCCGACAACCACCATCCTAGGTACTTCGATGAGGTCGGTATGCGCTACTTCCACCACCCCCGCAACAAGTTCTACTGTCCCGCCGTCAGCACCGACCGCCTCTGGTCCCTCGACCTCGACAACGTCAAGAAACCCGCCACAGCTTGTGACGGTAACTCTACCCCCTTGACCGGTGTCTCCCCGCTCAACTACTTCAAAATCCTCGGGCAGGATGCGTTCACCGACTGGTTCCATTATTAAATCCCTGTTGTTGAAGGAATTCTCCCTCGAGCCCCCTTCGATGCTGTGGGAACCCTCAGTGGCAGTTCGGCAGCCGCTGAACTTGCAGGCCACTGTTTCCCCCCTCCTACTCCTCTCGATCCGTAGCATCCTCTCGAGATTGACCTCCGGGGCAGAAGTCCCGATGGGAGAACTCTCCGAAAGGGTTCGGAAGATTGAAGGCGGTGGGGAGCTGGTGGAGATGGAGAAGACTGGCGCGAAGAATGCTTGGGGTCGAAAAGGGCACCGATGGGTGGCTAAACTCTCAGGCAGAAGAAAGGCGTCATCTGGACTCTCAGGCGAAGTGAAGTCCCTGGAGGAAAGGAGGGGGTTTAAATAAGCGACGGAACCTGACACAGTTATGGTGGCGGATATCCCTAGGTCAACCAATGCCCGCCGTGTGTCCACTCACCGTGGCGTAGGGCTGACCGCTGGCAGGACCATTATGGTGTGGCGCTTGGAATTACGCTCCAGCGGAAATTCCGAAAGGACTCTTTGGATCGCCCCGATTTGAAAAGACTCCAGCACGCGCGCATTAAATGTCAAGATTTTCGAGGACGGTTGTGCGCAGGATTCAAGGGAACGACTTCGGCTGTAAAAATTTTTTGTACTTCATTCGAAACTCGAACTCGAAAGTAGGGGGACTGATGTTGGGTATAAAATACCCCCCAGCCGAAGTTCATGTCAGGAGTGACCCGTCAGAGATTCTACCGACGTCCGACCCTCGACGACATCTTTTCGAACCTCTCCGGCGGCCGAGCCTCCGCAACATTCCCAAGTTTTGCCGACGGATAAATTCCCACCAGTGTCGACCGGATTCTCCACAACGGACAGACTCCACCCAAGTTTCTGCGGTGGTCGACTGCCTTTTAGTCTTCGTCCGGACTCCTACGGAGCCGGACTTCTTCCCCAACTCCGGTTGCAGGTAGTCTTCGTCCGGACTCCTACGGGAGCCGGACTTCTTCCCAAACTCCCAGCTGTAGGAGACTTCTTTCAGTCCTGGCTCCTACGGGAGCCGGACTTCTTCCCCAAACTCCGCTGCAGGTAGTCTTCGTCCGGACTCCTACGGGAGCCGACTTCTTCCCAAACTCCGCTGCAGTAGTCTTCATCCGGACTCCTACGGGAGCCGACTTCTTCCCCAACTCCGCTGCAGTAGTCTTCGTCCGACTCCTAGGGAGCGGACTTCCCCAAACTTACTGCAGGTAGTCTTCATCGGACTCCTACGGGAGCTGGACTTTTTCCCTGAACTCCTATGCAGGTAGACTCATCGAACTCCTACAAGTCCAGACTCGAACTTCTACCGCGAACGATCTACTCCGAGCTTCACTACGAGGGTCTACTTCAAGTTTCTACTACGAGCGATCGCGCCGGATTTCCACTGAAGCTTCACCGAGCTTCCATGAGACGAACTCCTCCGAATTTCCATTGCGGCAGCTTTGGCCGAGATTTCAACAAATGACCCATGGCTCCAGCAGTCGGACCCCTCGTGGAAACCTCTACAGAGCTCCTACAGCAGTGGCCCTCGCTTGCAGTATTAACGCCAAGGCACCCAATGGTAGAAGGCTCGCCAGCAACATCCGAGCATCTCTCAGATGGATAGCTACCTCTCCGTCAGACACCTCAACCGAGCTTCAGCCGATGGTCTGGACTCCCTGGCAGTCACAGTAATGGCCACGACTCTGCTCCACTCCCTGCGACGATTCCGCGCGGCTTCACCACTCCCTGCAGGCCATAGTAATGGCCACGACTCTGCTCCACTCCTCGCAAAGACTCCACGTGGCAGCCACAGTGATAGCCACGACTCTACTCCACCACTCTCTGACAAGTCACGACAACGGACACTGCTCCACTCCCCGCAACAGACTCCACGTGGCAGGCCACGGTGATAGCCACGACTCCACTCCACCACTCTTCGTAACAAACTCCTCCTGGCTCCGAACGGCCCACTACCAGGCAGTTACGAACGTCGCTATCAGTCTATTGCACTCTCCGCTATAAAAAGGAGACCCCAGATACGTTATTCTCTAAGCTCTAATTTCTATCTCGAAACTCTGCTAAAATTTTCGTTCGAGCACTCCATTCTTGTTGAGGCAGAGAACTGACTTGAGCGTCGAAGGATCATGCCGGAGCACCCCCAACTCCGGTTTAAACTTTTTTTGCAGGTTCCGGCGGCGACCGCGGCTTCCTCGACTCCAGCTTCTCCGACGTCGGTGGATTTTTGCACCAACACATATATTATATTTATGATAAATATTATAATATATATATTATTAATCATATTTTATTATCATATTCTATTCAATTATAGTTTAAAATTATAATAGAAATATTTTATTATACTTTAAGTTATGGAATCATACCACCTCAGCCATAGATCTTGGGACTCCCTTTGAAAATTCTGAGCCAATAAGAGCAGGCACATTAAATCCATCAAAGAAACTAATGTGAAATGATCGCACTTTCCAGATGCTCGTCGACCTCCAGACCAACCCTAGCCAACCCCAGGTCAGGATTCTTTCGACCTTCGGGTCAACATCTCATTATCTGTGGGAATGGAGCCCGTAACCAACACTACCTCCGGGTCAAGATTTTGTCGATTACTAAAGATAAAATCCTGCAATCTATGCCAGTACGGATCTGATCGGGATGGTACCTCGATCATAGGCCAACACCAATCCAATGACTCATCGGGCCACATGGACAATCTATTGGAACCTCCAAACAAACTCTTAGAATATGGCCACATGGACATAACAAATACTCATGACTAACCACCTACAGGCTCAGGTCTGATAGAATACGACTAAGCATAACAAACTCCAGCACCTCTCTATGTAAGAAGGTAATAAAGGGGCACTCGGGATGGGCTCTGGTAAGCCAATCTATGCCACTCTCGGCCCCCATACTCTCTCTATCTGTGCTCAAGCTCCAACTAACTTAATCATCAGAGGGTCATCCACTGGAGGCCCCATCTCTGATATGAGTGGGCTTCTTTTGTAGGTCTGCCTAGTGTTCCAGCATCCAGATTACAGTCCGCCCTCAGCCACATCAGCACCTCCAGACCCTCGATGCAACAGATTGGTGCTAAAGGAAGAAAAACCAACAACCTAGTTTAAGAGAGAGAGTATGTCATGCCACTCCATCGCTCCCTACAGACTATTGACTCGACAAAGTCGAGGTGGATCAGTCCAATCATCTACCTCCCATATATTGGCGGAGCCGAAGCAACCGTCTATGATGGCAGAGTCTTAACTGAAAGAATAATGCCCTATAAGCCAATCGCATATGGGATGTGATTGGGTGTTTTCTATAATTTATATTTTAAACTCATATAATTAATATTATTTTTAATAAAATAGATATTTTTGATTCATTATATATTGTATCTTATTATTATTTTTAAGATTATAATGAACCCCATAAGTCTGGATAATAGTTTTAGGGTCGTGATGAGATCACGCCAGTGAGACCTAAATCTTTGATAGCCATGACCTAAAATATTTTCAGTCATTCATTCATTGAGTCAGAGATCAATGATAGCATAAGACTGGTGTTGGTGCAGAATTTCGTCGAAGTCGGAGAAGCTGGAGCTGGGATGACCACGGCCGCCACCGGAACCTGCAAGGAAAGTCTAAACCAGAGTTGGGGGTGCTCCGACAAAATCCTCTGATGCTCAAGTCAGTACTCTGCTTCAACAGAAATGGAGTGCTCGAGTGGAAATTTTGGCAGAGTTTTGAGACAGAGTTACCAGCTTAGAGAAGAACCTATCTGGGGGTCCTTATTTATAGACGGAGGGTATAACTGACCGACAGCGATGCCTGCAACCATCTGGTAGTGGATCGCTCAGAGCCGCATGGAGTTTGTTATGGAGAGTAGTGGCATCAGGGGTCGTTCAGGGCCACGTGGAGCTTGTAGTGGAGAGTGGAGTGGTGTCCGTTGTCGGGACTTGCCAGAGAGTGGTGAAGCCGCATGGAATCCACTGCAGAGTGGAGCAGGATGGTGGCTCTTATCGTGTCTTGTCAGAGAGGGATGGAGCTGCATGGAATCCGTTGCAGAGAGTGGAGCAGGGTAGCGGCCCTCGTCATGGCTTGCCAGGGAGTTCAGAGTTGTCAGCTGAAGCTCAGCTGGGATGTCTGAGAGAGCAGAATAACTCTCTGTTTCGTCGATCCAGGAGAAGCTCAGACATTTTTGAGATCGCTGACAAGCCTACTGTGGTCGGAGGCCTTGGGCGCTGAGGTTACAGGTGAGAACCATCTGCTGTAGAGACTAGGATGAAGACTTTCGATTGGCGAAGTCCGATAGGAGCCCAACTGCTAGGGAAGTCCGGTCTCACTGGGAGCCTGGTAGGAGGTCGGTCGACGGTGGACTTCGGATAGCATTGGAGAGACTCGCCTGCTGGAAGAGTATGGGGGATTCGGGGGCGATCGGTCATTGTAGAAATCCAGCTACTGGAGCCCATCCGTTGCGAAAGCTCATCTGGAATCGATCCGCTGTGGGAGCTCGGATGGAGTCCGATTCTCGTGGGAGGCTGAAAGGGGGTCACTTATTGTTGGAGCTCGATCGAAGATCAATTGTCGTAGGAGCTCGGAGTAGTGTCCCACTGTAGAAGTTCGTCCAGAGCCCACTCGCTATGGAGTAGCTCAGCTGGAGTCTACCTATAACAGGAGTTCGGAGTAGACCGTTCGTAGTAGAAGTTCGGCTCTCGCGGGAGCTCGATCAGGATCTGGGAGGTGGTAGATCACCGTAGAAACTTGGGTGGAGTCTGGTTACTGTAGAAACCTCGTTGTCGGGGAAGCTCGGATGCTGACGAAGCCTGAAAGAAGTTCAAAGCAGGGTCGTCCGTGGTCGGAAGAAGTTCGGGAGAGACCCGGGGAATGGTTGGTTGCTGTAGGAGGTCGACTGTCAGCGAGGCCCAGGGAGCTTTTAGGGCGGCCCGGTAGACGAATGGAGGAACTCATTGTCGGAGAAGTCCGGATGGTCGAGGGAGTTCGGAGAGGCGCCACATATAAGGTCGGGAGCCGGAAGAGCCCTAGAGGGATCAATCTTTATAAACTTTGACCGGGGGGTACTTTATACCCAACACCGGTCCCCCTACTTTCGAGTTCGGATTTCGAATGAAGAAAGTACAGAGAAATTCTCATGATCGAAGCTGTTCTCCTCGATTTTCATACTCAGCGGTCGCCAGATATTTTGACGTTCGGCATGCTGGTACTGGAACCTTTTCGGAAAAGGCTTCTTCTTTTTGGGATTCCAACCAGAATGAAGTCCCAGGTACGGTGCCACAATGGTTTTACTAATTGTCGGCCACCTCTAGCCACCTGCCACGGTGAGTGGGCCACGCGGTGGTCACGGACTGGTCTGAGAAGTCTTGCAGTCATTATTGCACCGGCTCTCATTGCTTATTTAAACCTGCCTCCCCCCCTTTGGGGATCTCACTTTGTACGGGAGTTTCTTCAGTCTTTCCTTTCTGGCTTTAGGCATCCGTCGAGTCATCCTCATCTCTGTACCTTCGCATCCCTCAGACCAGCTTGGGTTAGCCTCAAAGCTTTCTCTACTTCTGCGGCCCCATTTGTAGACTATGCTGGTCTTCCTTCATTGCCGATATGGGCGCGATGCGGCTCTGATGTTAGCCCATAGCCTGAAAGCCCACGAGCGGGAAGACACTGCAACTTTCGGATTGGTGAAGAAGGTGAGGGTAGAAGAGACAGATCTGACCGTGTTTCGCCTTGACAGCCCGGAGCCCGTGCTTATGCCACATCTTCGACCGTGAGGGCTCCCTGGTGCATGTCACCATGAGGAAAAACTTGACCTCAGAAAGAAGGTCATGCCCGCCGTCACTGTAAGGGAGAACCTGACCTCAGAAAGAAGGTCATGCCCACCATCACCGTGAGGCAGCAAAAATCATGGCACGGCAAAGATGGCATCTATGCGTACTTCGAAGATAATACTGGAGTAATTGCCGATCATGCTCGCCGTCATCATGGCATCTACATGTACTTCAAAGATAATGCTGGAGTAACTGCTGATCCAAAAGGGGGATTGGAAGAAGAAGCCAAGTACTTGAAGTAATTCTCGACGATGGATGGGACTGGAAGTTCGAAGTCTGATGAAGTCGAGCTCCCTTCGAGCTGTTTATTTTATATATATATATATATATTTTTTAAGACTCTGTAGCATGCACTTTGCCAATGAAATGAGAAGAGAATTTTTCATTATCTCATCCCCTTCTCCTTCTTTTTTGGGCCTCCAAGGCTTTGTAATGTATATTTCACCAATGAAATGAGAATAAAATTACTTATTACCTCACCCATTCTGGTATTAAATGGTTGTTTACCAAATTCTATTTGTCTTCCATCTTGTTTGGCATCGATGTAGTTTGTAATCCCTCGCTGGTTCTTGCGTTGAGTCATCGTTCATCGAACTTCTTCTGTCTTCCATCTTGTTTGTTGTCGACGTAGTTTGAAGGTTTCTAGTTGCCGTCGTGTCGATTTGCCCTTAGGAACTAGAGATTTTTGACAAGAGTTTTCTCTCTCATCAGGACGAGGTCTCTTGTGCCTTTGATGTGGTTCGTTTTTCACCTATCGTCGCTGTAGTTCATCACTTTTTCTTTTCGTCTCCCCTCTTTTTGTGTTTGAGTGAGGGTCTTCCCTCTGCTCTTGACGGGGCCATGAGAGTGTGGAGAAGTCATTGAAAAAGCTTTCCTCTTTGTTGATCAATCGAGTCTTTGTTTGCGTCGGGATGAGGTCCTCCCCTTATTCCCGACAGTCGGTTTCGGCTCGTGTCAGGATGAGGTTCTCCTCCTGTTTCTGACAAGGCTGTAGGGGCACATAAGGGCTGTTGTGAGGGCCTCTCCTCCCATCCAGTCTTTAGAAAATCGGACCTTCGACTTTACTCATGTTAGGATTAGGTTCTCCTCCTGTTCCTAACAAGGTTGTGGGGGCACATAAGGACTGTTGTGAGGGCCTCTCTCTCTATCCGATCTTTAGAAAATTGGGCCTTTGACTTTGCTCATGTTAGGATGAGATTCTCCTCCTGTTCCTAACAAGGCTGTGGGGGCACATAAGGGCCGTTGTGAGGGCCTCTCTCCTCATCCGATCTTTAGGAAATCGGACCTTCGACTTTGCTCATGTTAGGATGAGATTCTCCTCCTATTTCTAACAAGGCGTGGGGGCACACAAGGGCAGTTGTGAGGGCCTCTCCCCCCATCCGATCTTTTAAAAAACTGGGCCTTCGACTTTGCTCATGTTAGGATGAGGTTCTCCTCCTGTTCCTGACAAGGCTGTGGGGGCACATCAGGGCTGTTGTGAGGGCCTCTCCTCCCATCCGATCTTTTAGGAAACCGGGCCTTCGACTTTGCTCATATTAGGATGAGGTTCTCCTCCTGTTCCTAATAAGGCTGTGGGGGCGCATCAGGGCCGTTGTGAGGGCCTCTCCCCCCATCCGATCTTTTAGGAAGCCGGGCCTTCGACTTTGCTCATGTTAGGATGAGGTTCTCCTCCTGTTCCTAACAAGGCTTAATTCCAATTGCATGGGAGAGTTTTTCCCCGTCGTTATAAACTCATGCTGAAAGAAAGATATGCAAATATGAAACTTTTATTTAAGGTGAAGCTATTGGTAATACATTCGTAGGTTTTTCGAGTTCCACGGTCACAGAAGCTCTGCTCCTCTGAGCTCTTTTAAATAGTATGTTCTGGGCCAGACTACCTCCTTGACTTCATACGGGCCTTCCCAGTTTGGGGCAAGTTTTCCCTGACTCTGAGGTTGTGAGGCAGTGGCTCGCCATAACACCAAGTCCCCCACTCTAAAGACTTTTCTTTTGACCCGGGAGTTGTAGTAGCGGGCTACTTTCTGTTTGTAGGCCGCCATCCAAACTCGAGCCATCTCCCACTTTTCTTCTAACAAGTCGAGGTTGGCCTTGAGATCCTGTGGGTTGCACTATTCGTCGAACGCCATGACTCATGCTGACGGAAGCTTGAGTTCTATTGGGATCATGGCCTCTGTCTCGAAAGCTAAAGCAAAGGGGGTCTCCCCCATGGGCAATCTCTGAGTAGTCCGGTATGCCCACAACACATGATAGAGCTCGTCAGCCCAAGCTCCCTTTGCTTTTTCAAGTCTCGCTTTGATGCCCTGCAACAGAGTCCTGTTGGTCATCTCGGCCTCGTCATTTGCCTGAGGGTTGGCCACCGAAGTGAAGTTGTGGAAGATGTTTAGGTCCTCACAAAATTCAACAAACTTTGCTCCAGCAAATTGTCGCCCATTATCAGTGATGAGGGTTCTGGGTAAGCCGAACCTGTAGATAATCGACTTCCAGACGAAGTCCCGCACTTTGGCTTCCGTGATTTTTGCCAAGGGTTCAGCTTCGACCCACTTGGTGAAATAGTCTATTGCCACCAGGAGGAACTTCCGCTGTCCTGATGCCATGGGAAAAGGTCCGAGGATATCCATCCCCCACTGCGCGAACGACCATGGGATACTCAATGGTGTCAGTTCGGAGGTGGGTTGCCTTTGTATATTGGCATATCTCTGACACCGGTCACATCTTCGGACATATTCGATGGAGTCATGGTACATGGTAGGCCAATAATAACCTTGTCGGAGAAGCTTATAAAATAAAGACCTAGCCCCCATGTGACTTCCACAGACTCCCTCATGTACCTCCCTCAAGGCGAAGTCGGCTTCGGAAGGCCGGAGACATCTCAAGAGGGGCAAAGAGTACGACCTCTTGTATAGCTTGCCCTCGTAGAGGATATATCGGGAGGCCTGGTTCTTAAGCTTCCGAGCCTCTTTTGCATCAGGAGGAAGAACCCCGTCCTTGAGGTATGTAACTAGTGGGTCGACCCAACTGGGTTCGTAGCTGACCTCCATCACAGACTGTGATTCTTTCGTGCTTGGGTACTTCAGAACCTCGAAGAAGACTTCCTTAGGCAGTTCGGCCGGAGCCAGTGTAGCCAACTTGGAAAGAAGGTCGGTCCTGGCATTTTTCGATCTCGGGATCTGTCTGATGTCGAAGCTGCCGAAGGTAGGGATGATCTCCCTTACCCTTTCGAGATATCTAGCCATACTGTCCTTCCGAGCTTCATAATTTTCACTAACCTATCCCACTACTAATTGAGAATCACTGTAGACTTGAAGCCGATCTACTTCTAATTCTTTGGCGACCTTCAGTCCCGCAATCAAAGCTTCATATTCTGCTCCGTTATTCGTTGCGGAGAACTCGAAGCGCAGTGCATACTCCGTGACAATTCCATCTGGATTGATCAAGATTAGGCTCGTGCCTGCACCCGACATGTTGGAGGAACCATCCATGTAGAGGGCCCAAGAACCATCAGGGAGATCGGCTCTTTCTTCCGAGGAGTTCGGCCGGAGCCCGGGATTATCGGCTTCATCTTGTCCAAGTTCAGCTTCCTCTAGGATAGTGCATTCCACCACGAAGTCCGCTAATATCTGGGCTTTGATCGCTGGCCGCAGTTGATAGTTGATGTCGCACTCCGTGAGCTTGACTGCCCATTTCGCGATTCTCCCTGAAGCATCCGCTCGATGCAGAACCGCCTTGATCGGCTGGTCGGTGAGTAGCGTTATGGTGTGTCCTTGAAAGTAAGGTCGGAGCCTTCGAGCTGCAATCAACAAGGCGTAAGTTAGTTTCTCTAACTTAGTATACCTGGTTTCGGCATCCCTCAATACTCGGCTTATGTAGTAGATCGACCGTTGGATCTTCGCTTTTTCCTTGATCAGAACTGCAGCGAGGGCCACAGGGGAACCGCTAGATATAAGAACAATTCCTCTCCAGGCTCGGGCTTTGCCAATAATGGTGATGAGCCGAGGTAGTTCTTCAGCTCTTCGAACGCCTGCTGACATCCATCGGTCCAACAGAAGTTCTTGGGCTGCTTGAGGGTCCGAAAGAAAGGTAGGCATTGCTCGGCCGATCTCGAGATGAAGCGATTTAGGGCCGCTACTTTTTTGGTGAGGCACTGAACCTCCTTTATTGACCTCGGGGCGGTCATCTCCTGGATGGCACGAATCTTTTCCGGATTTGCCTCGATCCCGTGCCTCGACACCATGAAGCCCAGAAATTTTTCTAAGGTTACTCCAAAAGTACATTTGGCTAGGTTTAGCTTCATCTTGTATCTTCGAAGGGCGTCGAAGGTCTCCTTAAGGTCGGCAACGTGGTTCACCGAGGATCTGCTCTTTACGAGCATGTCGTCCACGTAGACCTCCATGTTGCGGCCGATCTACTCTTCGAAAATCTTATTCACCAGCCGCTGATATGTCGCCCCTGCATTTTGAGGCCAAAAGGCATGAACCTGTAACAATAAAGGCCATGATTAGTTATAAAAGCGGTTTTTTCTTCATCCTCAGGTGCCATCCTGATCTAATTGTAGCCGAAGAATGCATCCATGAAGGTGAGAAGCTCATGGTCTGAGGTTGCATCTACTAGTTGGTCGATTCTGGATAGAGGGTAACTGTTCTTTCGAGCAGGCTTTATTCAATTTTTTGAAGTCTATACACATCCTCTATTTGCCGTTCACCTTCTTAACCAAGACCACATTGGAAACCCAGCTCGGATAGTTGACCTCTCTGATGAACCCAGCTTTCAGGAGTTTATCAACCTCCTCGGCTATTGCCACCTATCTCTCCGATGCATGACTTCGAACTTTTTTCTTCGTTGGCCGGTGTTTGGGACGGCGGCCAGGCGGTGTTGTATGACTTCAGCATCGATCCCTGGCATATCCGTCGGAGTCCAAGCAAAAATGTCCACATTCTTTTGCAGAAAATTAATAAGCTGCGTCCGCACCTCCTTCCCCAAGTTGGAGCCGATCTTCACCACGTGTTCCTCATTCCCATCATTCAAAGGAATTGAGACAAGGTCCTCCATTGGCCTGCCCCGTTCTTCCGTCAGGTCGTTGCGTGTGTCCAATCCATCAACCGGACAGGGGTCAGGCTGACCACTTCCCTGCAGGGCTATATTATAGCAATGCCTTGCCAGGGCCTGATCTCCCTTAACTTCTCTGACCCCTGATCAGTAGGGAATTTCAATTTCAGATGGTAGGTTGATACTACAGCCTGAAGAGCATTGGAAGCCAGGTCGGCCGAGAATTGCATTGTAGGCTGACAGCACCTTCACCACCAGAAAATCCACCAGAGCCCTGGACTATTTTGGATATTGACCGCATCATTATGGGGAAACCGGATCTCTCGGGCGTCTTCTTCAGTAAAGGTTAAGAGTCCTTCGGTTCTTTGCCGCTTGGGTGGTGCGGTCGATCCGCTGGCCGCTCCCTTTCGGGGCTCTCCAGGGATGGTGCAGACGATCCCGATTGGAGGGTGATTTCCAGGTTGTTCTTCTCTCCTCGGTGGCTCCGATCACGGCAGGGCCTCGGCCGATCCTCCCTACCTTCAGGCCAGCGTCAGATGAATTTGTCGACCACTGTTGTCGGAGGAGGAGGAGGAGCCTGGGAAGCTGGAGATGAGTCGGAGCCTGAGATCTGGCCGCGAAGGCCGTGGATCACCTGGTGATGCTCTATGGGGAGGCATCGGGCGAAGATCCAGTAGAAGAAGGAGAAGAGGATGTCGGGAAGACGATTGAAATCAGTCCCGTTGAGCATCCTTTAAGAACAAGGGCACTGCAAAGACACAGCCCTCCTCTAGCGCCAATTTTGTTGGTGCAGAATTTCATCAAAGTTAGAGAACTGGAGCTGGGATGATCGCGACTGTCACCGGGACCTGCAAAGAAAGTCTAAACCAGAGTTGGGGTGCTCCGACAAGATTTTCCGATGCTC